>NW_026863604.1:0-162977 GCF_026571515.1 Ruditapes philippinarum
TAATCTGAACACTTATTGCAAGATTTAACTAATAATAACTTATTTATGCTTTACACTAAATGCTAATACTTGTTTGTTACTTTACATCCTGCTGGCAACCCTAATTTTTAATTACTACCAACTTCAGACTAATTATGTAAGGACCTGTAATTAAGTGAACAATACATTAAGGCATATTACAAGAATTTTGTCATTGGTATCAACACTTGGCTATTGTATAGTGGTGTTAATTCCACTTAACAACACCATTTATTGTGTATCCAGGAGTTAGGAATGTCACACTGACTGTCAAATAGATGATAAATAATTACAGTGTGTTTTTGGCACCTTAATTGTGGCTAATTTTATATCTGAAGAAAAAGTCTTATTCTAAATGACACAACATTATTTTCTTGTAACAAATCAGTGTGAAAAGGTATTAAAACCAATCTAAGATGAACAGGACCAATCTAAGATGAACAGAGTAGAGTAGGTAGAAAACATTTAATATAAGCTTTCAGATACTAAAGTAACGTGTTTTTTACGAAATGACGATATTTAGCTTCAAGACATGCCACTGTCGAACAGTTTACGATAAAATATCCAATAATCCGGTAAGAATTTGTAAGAGATATTACAAGTTGTGCGGTACATGTTGTTTTAGTTGACGGATTAAAAGATTTATTTTTGCTTGACCTGGCAATACAATACCTTCAAAATTGGAGCGTATCAAAAGGAAATTAAATATAAGATTTTTATTTGGAATTTTAATAGGTATTTCATTGTGATTTTACTGATTTATGATTGTTTTTCAAATGACAATAAACAAATATTAAGTGGTATAGGATTTTTTTGTGTTTTTTTTTTCCAAATGATAATTAACAAACGTTAAATAGTAAAGGATTTTTCAAGTTTTAACGATGTGAATAAAATGAAATTTTATATCATTTGATCAGGTAAGGAATTCTTATATTATTGTTATCATTAATATTATGCATAAGATGTTATTAAAGTATTTATATTAATATTACTTTTATGACTACTGTTTATAGTGTCTAAAAGGGAGTTATTACAAACATTTATTTTTTTACATAAACTGAGAGTTTTAAAAATAATTTTAAAAAGTGACTTATATTATTTGACTGTTTGATACATTTTCATGAGTTCATGCTTATAGAAATATGACGAATTACCCTGGCTTATTTGGAGGCAGATTCATGCAATAGTTTGAATATAATTTGACTTGTTTGTTATAGGGCTTTTGATTGACTTTTAGAATGTGTCAAATTCAGGATTTTTTATTTAATAGCTAACAGTCATGCATTATAAGGTACATTGACCGACACATGCAAGGGGTCAGTCTCTTTGAAATGGAATTTTGGTAGTAAAAAAATAAAATAATGAAAATTCAACATAATTAATCTTAAAAAAAAAAAAAAACTTGTTTGTTTGTATGTGTCTGGGGGGGGGGGGGGTATTCAGGTTTAATTTGTGTCTGTCCTGCTCTGTCAAAAAATTTCCCTAATTAGACCAAAGTTCTTTTTAATTAAGCCAAAGTTCTTTAAAGAAAATATCAACAATCTAAATATAGCATTGACATATTTTTTAACCTGTTTAATAACATTATAGCTTTTCAAACCAACCAAAAAATTATAATATTAGTAGCACTGTTAAGTTTTTATGACAAATAATTAAGTATCATTTTCATAATTTATTTGGACATGATGTCTAAATACCCTATAGTTAATAGTTTTATGTTGTCACATGGCCAACGTTCCTCGTCTAACAAATGTACATCCCCTGTTTAACAGGGTATATTTAAATACTGCGTGAGCTATTAATTTCAGTTTGCCATACAGATATGACTACAAATGTCTTTAAAATTTCATCATGAATTTCAGGGTTGGATAAGCTAGGAAACAGAAACTTCTAGGAGTTGATAATAATTATCCAGCACTTTTAATATCATAGGAGATTGGGAATTAAATTTTTTAATTAAGTTACATCTTAAGTTGATTCAGGGTTTGATAAGCTGCGAATTGTAACAGAAACTTCTAGGAGTTGATAAAGATTATCCAGTTATTTTAATATTATAGGAGATTTGGAATTTAATTGTTTAAATTGAAAAGTGATAAAATAATTTGAAACGTTAAATGGAAGCCTTTGGATATTGGAAAGTTAGGGCTTAAGAATTTGTTTATGATTTTGTGATTTCTGAGTGATTTTATATATATAAACTTAACTTCATTAGACTACAAAATTTGTGTTGGAATATTGGAAATCTAAGTAAGTATTATTTATTTGAACATCATGGCTACTCAATGATGTTTTATTTGCTGAATATGTTTAAGAACTGGGATTTTTGACAGTTCAATAGTATTTACACATTCATTTTCTACTAAGAATTTTCTGTATCAGGATAAATTTCAATTGCGCACAAATTTAAGCCTATAAGGAAAGTAATTTAAACTCATATAATATATCAAAATGTCCTATATATACATTAACAATGGGGGGAGGGAGTGTCTGATTTAACGGAAGTAAACATGTTGCTTTGATAGACAAGGAAATTATGGATTGAAAAAACTGGAGATCTGTAATTTGACGTTTGTAGATTCTGTGATTTTGATGCTAATTAACTTAATTTTCTAATTTGATTTCAATGTCCTGGCAGGAGATGTCACATTTGTGGATAATAATTTTGTACTGACTAACAGAACAAAAAAAAATAACATGGGTGTCTACCCTACCTCAATATAAATTTACTTATGTCTGCAATTAGTTGTTTCATTTTAGCATGAATTATATGATATAATAGAACCTGTCACGACATATTCAAGGTAATCTTTTGCAGAAAGCACTCTCAGAAGTAAAGAAAACGAGAAAATATTTCATTTTAACGTTAGGTTACAGTCAATCCCTTGTTAGCATTAGCTTATAAGATCATGTAAATGTCTGGCTTGGTAAACATTAACATAGGGTATTATTCATTGCAGTATTGCAGTTATTTATAATTATGATTTATTGAAGGATTCAATATTATTGTTATTTGAGTTTAATTTTTGTGAAAGCTTATAGCTTATTGCGACCAATCTCACCAGGACAGTTGTCACAGAACGGTTGTCACAGGATGGTTGTCATAATATGAGGAAACATGGTTGTGATCTCAGTAGGGTTTGAACCTACAACCCTGAATGGGAGGCAGACACCATAACAGTAAACTACTAGGTCATTACTCCCTTTCCATAGTTTTTTTGCATCCCCATTACTTAGGTGGAAGCATATTTATTTGCCCTTGCTTGTGTGTCACGCAGTCCGTCCACAGACTAACAAAACAGTGGAATATGGGGGAATCTATGGACACATTTCTAGTTTTGTTTGGATCATTCTGACACAAGGTGTAAAGTAAACACTAATGGTTGCCTTAATGTTAATGGTCTTATCTTGTTAAAAATAAAGTTAATGATAGAGTCACAGTAATTATTGAGATGGTTCCAAGTTTAATCCGCAATCTGTCTGCTATCTTTTGAAGTATTCATTGTGTCTTGGTACAAACAATTCAAGGATGACTTTTTAGCTCTATCATTATATAAGCCAGCCCAGCCCGCTAAGCTCAGCGGGTTAGAGCACAAGACTTGTAATCTTGGCATTGTGGGTTCGATTCCCTGGCTGGCCAACTAAAATCACAGTTTTTATCAGTTTTTTTGGATGAGTCTTTAAATCTTGGTCCTGTTTATGAGTGCTTAAACACTTGGCCCGCTAAAGAACCAGGACAAGCTTCTGGAATTGAGGCATCTTTCTGTAGCTGTATCTTGCACTATCCTCCAAAATTTAAAATGACTAATACTCTTCTGGAGGACTCTGGTGACAAGTATAAACTCAAATACACACATTCTGCTATAATATTAAAATGGAAAAAAAGTCTTCACTTATCATTTAATTGTGATTTATTTTTCTGCTTCTTCAGGTTCAATTTATTTGGTGATTTTCATATGATAATTAAAGTTTATGTATTGGTAAAGCTTTAAATGACATTTTGATTAAATCATTATTGGAAGTCATAAACAGTTATGGTAATTCTATTTAAAAATTATGTAGAATTATGTATCATTCTTTTGGCTATTAATAATTATGAAAAGTTTTTGTACTTTTTTTTTGTTAAAAGATAATCTCTATCATATTAACCAGTGGGTTTTTAGTTGTCACATGTTATAATCTTACAAGGGGAGTGAATTAATATTTGATTAATATTGGATCAGAACTGACCAAAACATTCAATATTTATATTGTATAGTATGAAACTGTGATTATGCGTAAAAATATTGCTAAAGAAAGTTTGTGTAAGGATCAGATGATCAAATATTACGAATACATCGTATGTTACTGTCTACACAGACTGTTTACGTCTCAAAAAAAATTTCAATTATTTTTCTTTACAATGAAAAAAGGTGTAATAAATTGTAAAGTGCATTTAAATTAGAGTCTTTTAGCAGACAGTTGAATTGTAAGGAATATAGTCATAATAACGACATCAATTTTGTCTCGTTATTTTCACAGTTTGATTATAGTATGGGAGATTATGAAACTCATAATGATGTAAGATTTAACCCTAATTTGTTTAATGGTTTTGTCCTGTATTGAATTGGAAACAGTCATATATTATAAAGTGATTATGATATCAAAATATTAAAAAGTTGAGCTACCCTCAGTACATATTTTGTTGGCAAAGGCTTCGATACCACCAGACTAAGGATTAAGTGCTCAAATTGCAGCTGTAATAAATCAGTATACCATTTCTAACCATCAGTTAAGTACAAGTTCAATTGTCAGTGTGTCAAGGGTACATGGGGGGATTGTCCCTGGCCGACTGGTTAAGGCTGTTGATTTCAAACGCTTACCTCTCACCGTTGTAGGTTGGAGATTTGTCATCGTCTTCAGATTTTTAATGCCAGAAAGCTAGCTTGCTGAACATCGGGGGTTCTATTCAGGTACCGTTTGTGTCTGAAATAATGTACAGAGGTGTGTCCAAGGTCGTCCTCGACCAGTAAAGCTGGAAAGTCGCCTATATGACCTATAAGTTTGTTGGTGGGACATAAAACCCAACCAAACAAAAAAAAAGTTTCTTATGACAGTGACTAATCATGCCATTCATCAGTTAGTTAATGAAAGGATAGAAGAAAAAATTGTTGTTTGATTATTGTATTCTTGTCATCAGAAGACAAATTATAGCTGGTATGGGACACTACTGGTTGCTTCTATGACATTTCATGTTTCTCAGTAAGTTTATCTGGTGAGCTACATTATATAAGCATTATATACCATTTTTAAAATTTCAAATGTGAAGAGAAACACACACACACACACACAAAAAAAAGATTAAAGAATAATAAAAGCGTTTGTTTATATTGAAAAGATTGTAAGATCGAGAAACACCAAAAATTCAATTTTGATATGTTGCTTTTGTAGTTACTAAGGCCATCATTTAAAAAAGGTTGGTTTGTGGTGCTCCGATCGACTTACCTTAATTAACCCCGACACAATCTTTTTCATCACTACCGCTACCAATTATTTATTTTTTTTGGCCCCATTTCGGTTTCATAGCTTAGTCCTTTAGTAAGTGCATTATTAAAAGACTTTCTAGAAAGAATAAAAGTGTACACATGTATCTTAAAATTAATAAAATGGTTCTTTCATTGAATTCTCAGTGCTGTTGTCTAAAATATGCATGCCCCTTACAATAAATTAGACTGAGATTTGCCTTTGTCGTCTTTAAAAAAAAATTATAAGAAAAAATTCCCTACCTACCTACCCACCCCAAAATTTGTGGGTCAGAGCACCGTGGCCTAATCACTAGTAAATTGATACAACAGGTAGCCATTCCTTATGATACTTGAAGATGTCTTAGGTATAAGAAAATTGCAGCATTTTTCCATTCTTATTTTTTTTTCTGAAAGGTAATTACTTGTGGTATGATTAAAAAAAAAATGTTTTGCGTGTAACGTTGATCATGTTACCATATCAATATTGAGACAGAAAATACTGCTCCTCTATATTTATTGGGAAGATAATCGTATATAACTCGCACAATTATTGTCATCAAACAATTTTACCCTTTTTTACATGGATTTATTTATAATAAATCAAATTTTACATATTAGATAAAGCCAGTATAAACATAATTTTCAATATACCATAAAGCACAGCAAAACAGTGTCAATGTATTACAATATTTTATGTAGAAAACCTGTTTTTCCACTTTTTCTTTTACCATTTTATCATTGTAGATTTGTGATAAACATGAGAATATCTAAATTATCATAGAAGGTCACTGTATATCCAGACATCATCATATTCTCTTTTACCCATATTTAGCTCACCTGAGCTGGCTCAGGGTGTACTTTTAGGACTATTAAATGAGGTGCCACAGCCCAGAAGTATGGAAAAAACTTCTTTACATTTACCCTTTTTCAGATGCAGATTATGAACATATATCAGTTAAAGATTAAGACATTTTATCTGCTTTAATCACATACCTGTGTCATTTTTGTGACTGTAAAAAACAATATTGCCCATTTTTGTACATCTCTTCTTATTACATATTTAAACACTTTTATACTCACATCTTTAGTGACCTATATATAAACACATCTTAAACATATCTTTAGATACCCAATTTTACCAAAATCTATTTAAAGACACCTGTTTTTAACCTCATTTTCAGACACCTTTTTACCCACACCTTGAAGTACCTCTTTAGACACCCTTTTTTAGCCACATCATTTTCAATACACCTTTTTACCTGCATTTTTGGTTTATGAACAGATGAAAACAACATTTACTGTGAAATCATTTATATTCGTGGGCATGAAATTTCGTGGTTTTATCAAAACTGGCATTTTTGTAGGTTCTTAAATTCGTGGATTTTCCTTTTCTTGTAAAAAAAAACAAAAAGCAATGGAAAGTAATCTTTCACTTAATCACTGCACTGTTTGACTTAATGCGTGTATATAACACAGATCTTGTCCTTGCCTCTGGGAGTAACACAGTGACTGCCGATAATTGACAGCAATTAACACATTTGTGTGACATGATATGCAGCTCCATTGGTAACACTGCCCCTATTATTTGCCAATGTAAACATCGCATAAATTATACGACATCTACCGCTTTTTAACCAGCGAGTAAACAAGTTTACACCCTGAATAGGTCCAAAACTACACACTACGTCACATCGACTGTGTACATTCATATGAATATAAATTAATACGAGTAAGTGGCTCAATACAGTTAGATATGTATGTGTGCATCTAGTAAAAAGACTGCCGCTTCTTTGATATATTCGAAATAGCAGTCACACAAATACACATTGAAATTTATTTAAATGGATCATATAAACACTAGTCGTGTAAAGTTTTACCGGCGCTAATTAATGCACTGGGTTCCTGACCCATATTTACTCGATTATGTCACGTATTCTGGCTAACACAATCAAGTGCCTACAATGATCAAGTAGTCCCCCTGATGTTTATATGCAACAAACATTTGTGAAGACATACTATTATTTTTTTTTTTCAAGTTTCTTAAATCTTGCAAAACTAAACTATATATTTATGGATTTAATTGTCACTGACCTGATTATTATTAGACATTCATACCACAAAAATCGCCCGGAAAAGGGCTGACACATGTTGTGATATATGGAACAGAGACATGGTTGAGATAAAATTTTGTTGGGCCACGAAAACCACGAAAATTTGTGCCCCACGAATAATAACGATTTCACAGTATATTGGAATGGAATTAAAAAGACATTCCTGCCATTTGAGTTTTTTGTTATAGAATCACAACATAGAGATAGATATCAAAGTTAAAAGCTATTTATGTAGGAAGCAGATAAAGCGGATATTCTTGCTAGTTAACTTTTTAATTAACTTTTTAGTGGTGTTTGATCAATTAAACTAGAGAACTTTGACATTTTCCATCCTGTAATATATTTACAACTTATGGCTATATATGACACCAGTTTTGCCCTTTAGGAGACAATCTTCTATCAGTGTGTGTTTGTTGCTAAGGATTTTTCCTGAAAGAAGCATGGCTAAAGAGAAAATAATTGCCGTTTTATGAGAGAAAAAAATATGAATTATGATGTGTAGTTAATCTTGTGTTTTATGCGTTGTGACTTAAAGAGTTTCCTAGACTTCTTAGAGAGAATGATGTTAGTGTTGTATTTGACAGAGAAATATCTAATGGTATAATTTTTTTGAGTGGTGCAGGGGGATACACTTGTTCTTGCATACCAGACATTGATTGTCTTGGATTATAAACCACCATAAACAGTCACCCTGGAGCTAGATATTCTGGTCTGTGAAAGATCCTATATATTCTAAGCACATCATATTATTTAGACTAAACTATATATCTATTAAATTCAATTTCAACTGCTCAATTATTTGGAGAAGTGTCAGCTACTTATGTCTATTGTTTCTGGTGAAGGTTCTGTGAATTTTAGTGACAGTTTTTAAGTTCTTTTGAATTTTAGCTTAAAACATGGAAGAATAGTAACTGTGGGGCTATATACAACTCACCTTTGCATTTATGACAATGTTTGGACTTGGTTTCCATTTTGCCACCAACATCATACACTTGGCTTAAGTTTCACATGCAAATTCATATTTACTAAACCACAAAATTCTTTAAAAATATGTTTTAAATCATTATAATTATATAGATCACAGTCTTAAATTAAGTTTTTCGATAATCCTTCTCTAAGCTTTAGAAAATTAATGTCTTTGTCCAAGCTGTTGTTTCCCTATCAAATATTTAGAGAGTAGTTTATGGTTCTATCCGTTATTTTTTGTTTTTTTTACTTTTTCTTTTTATCGCTTTTATTTCCATCTTTACTTAAAAGTTTCATGACAAATAATGAAAGTATACTATAGGTGACAATCTAATACAAGCTAAGTACGAGTTAAAAAGAATTAGTTGTAACAGGAAGCTTTAAGAAGATCTAATGAATGCTGGGATTGCATGAATCAGACTAATGTATTATGGGATTGCGTGCTGCAGACGCAGAATTTTTTTACTTGATTTGATGTCTATGATCTTAATTCCCCAAGTTGTTTGATATATTTTCACTCTGTTACACTGAAGTGTTTTCCTGGTCAGTTCTCTTTATCATCTGTCAATAAGATTGTGGTTATTGTTTGATATATTTTCACTCTGTTACACAAGTGGTTTCCTGGTCATGTCATTTTAAGATTATGATTATGATGCCCTCAAAGGGGTAGAATAATATTTTATAGTTTTTGTATGTTTGCTTTTAGTCCGGTTCATAACTTTGTTATTCATGAACAGATTTTGAAATAATTTAGACATATTGTTCCTCCTCCTGTTTATTGAACATTTTGGGCTTAAACTTCAAAATTGAATTGATATACAGTCAAACGTGTATTAAGCGACCACATTGAGCAAAAAAATACAGACCCATCTTTATGTAACATTTTATCATCAAACCATTACTTAGCATTTCTTAGACAATGATTTATAGGCTCTGACCTATATACCAGTTTGAACAAAATACTAAGTAAATTCTTCACAAATTATTCCCCCAAGAAAATCATTGTGATATTCTATTATTCACCTAACTGTATTGTGTTGAACTACATCGACTAAAACCATATACTTTCACCAGTGAGACTATCATTCTTTCTGTAGCAAGGGCCGTCACAGAATTCTACGCCCTAAAATCATGCAGTTTTCCCCTAAAATTAATTAAGTTGCCTTTAAGTGTTATAAAGATTACTGTAGTCATTTAATCTTGTTTGTAAGATAGTTTGCAGTTTTATTTTTATCTAATTCTTGAAACATACCAGTACCAGTGTGATTTAAATAAAAAAGGTTGTGCACTTTCTCCAGCAGCCAAAGTATTACAAAAATAACCACTGTTTTTCCCAATTCAAAAAAAAAAAAATTCCTGTTAAAGCTACCAAAAAGTCAACATGTTCTAACTTCTGTGAAAATTTAAACTGGTTTTTGACTTGTTAGAGCAGTGACAGGCTATACATATGAATAAAACTCAAAACTCTGTGATGTATAAAGTAGTTTTTGTGTCGCCTCTACGGAGTAGTGGTGACATATAGGGATCACTTCTCCGTCGTCTGTCTGTCTGTCCGTCCGTCCGTCACAAAACTTGTCCGAACTACTCCTCATAAACTACTGGTGCAATTTCATCCAAACTTTACAGGAATGATCAGTACCAAGTCTAGTTGTGCATATTGTCAGCATTTTCCGGTTCAATGATTTTTGTCAGAGTTATGGCCCTTTAATAATTTTTAATTTTAAAGTTTGTCTTTAAACTTCTTCTCTTATACCACTAATGCAATTTCAATGAAACTTTACAGGATTGATCTGTAGCTCAAGTCCTTGCGCATATTGCACAGGTTTTCCGGTTGAATGATTTTTGGCCGAGTTATGGCCCTTTGATAAATAGGTTTCTTTTTCTGTGTGTTGCCAGATACACAAAAGCTTGTCCAGACTACTCCTCATAAACTACTGGTGCAATTTCATCCAAACTTTACAGGAATGATCAGTACCAAGTCTAGTTGTGCATATTGTCAGCATTTTCCGGTTCAATGATTTTTGTTTCAGTTATGGCCCTTTAATAATTTTTATTTTTAAAGTTTGTCCGGACTACTTCTCTTATACCACTAATGCTATTTCAATGAAACTTTACAGGATTGATCTGTAGCTCAAGTCCTTGCACATATTGCACGGGTTTTCCGGTTGAATGATTTTTGGCCGAGTTATGGCCCTTTGATAAAAAGGTGTTTTTTTTTCTGTGTGTTGCCAGATACGCAAAACCTTGTCCGGACTACTCCTCATAAACTACTGGTGCAATTTTATCCAAACTTTACAGGAATGATCAGTACCAAGTCTAGTTGTGCACTGTCCGTCTGTCTGTCCGTCTGTCACAAAATTTGTCCCAACATGAAATTGGCCATCATGAGGCGACACATGTGATTACTGATCGCTCATGTTAAACCTTTTGACATTTCCCAAGTTGCTGCCCAAATTTTCCTAATTTAAGCCATTACCCTTTTCCCTAAATAGCTTTAAAAGGCCCTGTTGTGATCCCGGTGTAAAAATACTCAGATATACTTTGTAACATCGAGCAATCATTGCTTTACTTTTTTATTCTTTTTTTTTTTATTCTGTTCATTCTGCCTGTTTCTTATACATTTTGATCAACAAGTTAACCTAAATTTTACAGAACAGAATGAATTATTTCTTAAAGAAAACAAAATGTAAGTGGTTGTTAACTGTGTCACACAATATTTATTTATAGGAATCTGTTGTTTAGTGTTGTTTAAGTCAATGCACGCAATTGTGAATTCAATTTTACTAGAATTACTTCATTGCAGATATTAAATTGTAACCAGTGCTTGAAAATTAATTACATTTGCATATGAATTATTTATTTGCTGTAATTGCTAGCACAGAACTTCTGATAAGAATGTTGATTTTCTTGTCTCTAAAATGAATTATTGGTATTTCTTTTGGATAGATAAAGAAATTGTTAAAAAAGAAATGCCAATACACATGTAGTTTTATTCTTCTTAAGAAAGAAAAAATGTCTATGTCACTGGCCACAGTGTAATGTAACATGATAGCCTTAAAATTACTCCAGTATTGAATTAATCCTAGTGTATGTTCTGAAAAATATTCAGCCATCTTTTGCTAATTTAAACTGAAAAATTTGATTTTGGGTTTCGTGACTCAGTTTAACATCAAATTTTAGCTAATTGAGGTTATCACCAGACTGATCAGCAAGTCAAATTGAACAATAGAGATGATTATTAGACTGTGCATGCTTTTCACACCTTTGCCAAAGGCTTCAAAGAGCATTCTAATTACTTGTTTACTATACTTTTCTGACACAGGAACAAGCGTTACAATGGATTTTGCATGTTTTACATACTTATGTATTCTTTTTATATTTTTTAGCTCGACTATTCGAAGAATATGAGAGCTATTGTAGTCGCCCCGGCGTTGGCGTCCGCGTCTGCGTTGGTTAAAGTTTTTTGTAAAGTCAAATATCTCAATTATTACTCGAGATAATCAATTGAAACTTACAATACTTATTTATAGTAACAAGGTATATCAGATAGACAAGTTGGATAACTCTGCCTACAATATTGACAGAATTATGCCCCTTTTTAACTTAGAAATTTTGGTTAAAGTTTTTTGTAAAGTCAAATATCTCAATTATTGCTTGAGATATTCAATTGAAACTTACAATACTTATTTATAGTAACAAGGTACATCAGATTGACAAGTTGGATAACTCTGCCTACAATATTGACAGAATTATGCCCCTTTTTAACTTAGAAATTTTGGTTAAAGTTTTTTGTAAAGTCAAATATCTCAATTATTGCTTGAAATATTCAATTCAAACTTACAATACTTATTTATAGTAACAAGGTACATCAGATTGACAAGTTGGATAACTCTGCCTACAATATTGACAGAATTATGCCCCTTTGGAACTTAGAAATTTTGGTTAAAGTTTTTTTGTAAAGTCAAATATCTCAATTATTGCTCGAGATATTCAATTGAAATTTAAAACACTCTTTTATAGTAACAATGTACATCAGTTTGCAAAATTGCAATATTTGCAGAATTGTTTGCCCCTTTGAAACTTAGAAATTTTGGTTAAAGGTTAAAGGTCTTCAAAGATATTTACTACTTTACACATGCACTTGGGGTCATAATTGGAGGGTCATAATTGTATGTCACTGACCAAGTTCCATAACTCTATCTTGCATTAAGGCTGATTCATATCCCCTTTTCTACTTAGTCTCTTGGTAAATGTTTACATGCAAGTTTTACATATCTCAATAACTATTAAAGATATTTATTTAAAACTTCACATATGCATTTAGGGTCATAATTGTAGGTCACTGACAAAGATCCATAATTCTATCTTGCATTTAGGCTGATTTTTCTCCCCTTTTTCAACTTAGAAATTCATGGTAAAGTTTTGCTTGTAAGCTGTTATCTCAATAACTACTGAAGGGTTTGTGCCTTTTTTGGGACAATTTTATGCATTCATAATAATAAAGCAGTGATTTACTTGATAACTTGATAAAACATCTTAATAACAAGCCTTTGTACCTTTTCTGTCAAATTTATGTATTCATAGGTAATTAGTATTATTATACTCAATAAAACACCCTTGTGACATTACCTTCTGAATAGTCAAGCCAATACTGTATAATTAGACTCTCTCTAAGGCCTATAACATAAATTTATATAAAAAAATTAGCCCTTTTGTGAACTTAAAAAATTTAACATTATCAAGGCTCTTTTACTATCAAGCACTTAGAATAGTCGAGCATGCTGTCCTACAGACAGCTCTTGTTATGATTTGTGAAAAGTGTGATTAATTGAAGGGTGGGTGGAGGTCAATAGCCATGTGCATGGTACAGTGTGACAGGGTGGCAGTGTACTTTACCCTCTTCTTACATGATTGCTAGAATTATTTTTTGGTGAAGAACTATAAAATTGTTTGTATAAAGATCAATGGAATTAGGAAGGAGTAATTTAACCCCTTTATATAAATGGTTATAATTCAATGCAATAATGTAATAAAAATACTCTATGGACAGACAAAATAAAATTTTGCTGTATCTTATATTTGTGAATTGACCGATCCCCCAAAAAACCTACGAAAATAAGTGCCCAACGAATAATGATGATTTTGCAGTAGAAAGGCAGGGTAATATAATAATGATGAAATTGGTTTGATTTCATGTTGCAAAAAAAATTTTTTTATCCTCATTCCCCCATAACATGTTTTAAAATTATCTGTCACATTTCTCTGGCTGCCTTGTATGTTAGTGAAGTTGGTATTGAGACATTTTTCTTCCTTTATCTCAGTATAATTCATCTCCTGTCATGTTGTTTTCTTTTGGTAATGAATCAAGTTGATGATTTGGATCACATTAAGCAAATTGTCTATAGATTAAATACTAGACACTGCAATTAGTTAGGTACAGGAATAAATGACAAGCCTGATCTGATCGGGTTAAATCTGGATGATATTATTTTTCTAATTATCTTTTTTTATTTGATAACATTCTAAGAATCATCAATGCTTAAGTCACTGTATAGCACATTAATTTTGCCAGAAAAATTCCAATTTCATAAGAAAACATGCTAACATATTGACTACAGATAACTAAAAGACAAATAAAGTCTCAGAAACAAATAAAATGTTACTTCTTTTGAAAGGGCAAACATGAATTTTATAATGTTTAAATGATAGTCCTAGAGAATGTAGTATTTTGACTTCCATACCAAATATTAATTAACTTTAGTCAAAAAGCTACAGCTGAAAAAGATGGTTCCGGTAATTGGCCAATGAGTAACTTTTTGGATACTATAAATTTTTAAAGTTCACCGAAATTAAGAAAAGCTTTTGAGAAATGAAAAAAAAAGCATTTCTTAGGCATAACTGGTCTTTAAAATTCCAGTCTTAATTCAGTTGTAGCATTTCGGATTAGTTGTGATGATGGAATGAAAAAATCTTGAAACTCATGGGTATTGCAATTTGTTGAAAATGCCAGGTTGAGAAGTAGTTTTATTTGCTGTGCAAACTCACAAATTCAATTTAGTTCCTTGCTCTTGCTAATTTAACTGACTACAATTTTCTGCCATGTCTTTAAATACGTTTTCTTTTTTTGTTATTTCATTGACCTCTGTTGTTAATAAGATAATTTCTTGACATGTCATTGAAAATTGTTGCCTAATAATGAAACATGTTTGTCTTGTCATGGAAAATTGTTGTTTTAAAAAGTTATTAAAAAAATTGTTGCAAAGTAATATTGTTGCCTTATTTTGGATTTTTTTCCCCTTGTTATTGAACTTTCGTGTCTTAAATAACAATTGAACATTGTTTTCCATGTTTCTCCCCTTGTCATTGAACTTTGGTATCTCCTTGATAACAAATGAACATTGTTTTCATCATATAAAACAATAGTATCATGTCATTGTTGCTTTAAATAATCATGGAACATTATTGTCATGCCATTTTATTATGTTGCTTAATCAAAGAAGGGAATATTGTTGTCGTGTTTTTTTGCATTGTTGATATTAATGATTACTGAACATTGATGCTATAATGTTCTTAGATATTGTTGAACATCATTGTCAATGCATTGAACATGTTCACTAAAATGATTATTTACATTTCTGTGAAATAACAGAACAATTTGTTGCCATACTATTTGAATAATATCCTCATGTAATTAAGATATATTATCTTGATATGAAGAAGAATTTTAATTTGGTTTTGTTATGTGTGCGGTTTTGCACAATGCTTTAATGTAATGAAAGACATGACTATTGTCACCTTCTCCTGGAGCATTGTTGTCATGACAACGACTTTGAGCATGTTCTTTTACAGCAAGAGATAGGAAAAAACATTTAAATAGTCACATGTAGCATTATTTTTATTATCCAAAATATTCTTTTTCAGGTGGATGTGAGGATCTCCCTAGACCAGCTACTGTGTTAATTTGTAATCCACCTTGTACACTAGATTATTCTGTCTGCAATGACACAAATTATTGTGTATGTCTTCGGAACCATGAGCCTGTGTATAACCGCCTGAATGTTCTCATAGAGTGTGTGAAAATGGATAACTCAACTGCTGCAAGTCCTGCCTCAGACTCTGTCACTATACCTAGTAAGTTATGTTTTTGTTTGTTTTTCTCTTATGTCACACAGTTCACACCCCAAAGGGGTGTAGGCAGTTAAATAGCTTTCTCTAAAGGGAGGCCAAATGACAGTTTCCTGAGTTTCCTTAACAGTAATCACACCAGTGTTGATTAAGAGACCCTTAAAATAATTTCATGTCGGATGGGATTCAAACCAGTAACTGGAATTTAGCCTGGTGTCCTTTAACCCCTTAACCACTCTTCCAACACTTGTCTAGATATGGACACAATGTGTTATATATTAAGTATTTTATCTTATTGAGCATGCTTGCCTTGATGTACTGTTACGTTCATAGTATATATATAACTAGCATGAATTTACAATACATTATAAGCATTTAACATGAATATACATTACCTAGAATACATGGCAGGGTTCATACAGTCTTAAAAAGTGCTTAAATTTGAGTCCCTGTCTTAAAAAGTGCTTAAAAATGTAAAATAGTGCTTAAAAGTCCTTGAATTTGAATACTGTCTTGAAAAGTGCTTAAATTTGCTAAAAAATGATTGAATGACATATAAGTGTCGATAAAAATCAACAGTTAACAAAGTAAAAAAAGATCCAATTTAAGTATCAAAATCAATGAAATGTTTTCTCAAGGTAACAGTAAGTGGAAAAATTGCACTTGTTTTGAACTAATTTGTATTTGATGCACCCTTTGTTGTTCTTCTATAAAACCTTAATTTTGCCAGAAAATGTGTATAATTCAAGAAAAAATGGTGAATAAACTATCCTTCTTAGGTTGAATATTGTGTTGATATATGTGCAACAAAATGTGCTTAAAAATGGGAATGCATGCTTAAATAGTGCTTAAAAAGTCCTTGAATGTTGGCATTGGATGTCTGTATGAACCCTGCATGGTTTGCCTGAATATTACATTGCCTAAAATATGATATACCTGAATTTTCATTACCTACAGTACAGATATCGAGGAATATGCAAAATCCTCCGAGGATCGAGGAAAGTACTCGCAACTCCGCGAGAGTATTTGCCATAAAAACGAGTGACTCCGCGTGAGAAAAACAATTGTGATGAGAGTGACTCCGAGACGAAAATAAAAGCGCGTGACTCGAGAGGAGAAATTACCGCGTAACTCCGTGTCGGTGTCTAGCTGGTGTAAATAAATGCAAGTGCAATCTCATTTTATATTTTAATTTAATTTTCTTTAGATTACCATTCCCGAAAATAAAAGATGATTTTTACGGTTGTTGTTTTTCAATTTTACCCTGAATCAGTTTTGAAAGGTACATTTGATTAGTAAAAAATCACTACCCGTAAGCGTCATCAGTTCCTCAGTTTATTTTTATCCCGATTAATTAGGTCAGTAGCAATAACCACAGGGAACCCGAAATTTTCTAATCAAAAAACAAAAAGCGATTTAAAAAATCCATATAATAACGGCCCCCAACATTTTTTATACTTTCTTTAAGAAATGAATTAAAATTATATAAACTCTTAATCTTAAAATGTTTCTATATGCATCAAATACCCGATAAGTGCCGTTCTAAAATTTATTTCAGGTGCCCAAATATTGTGTTAATGTGTTTATTTTTTTTTTCAATGGTGAAAAAATGAAGTTTTTTTTTTTTCCGATCTTCATAATATATTTTAATCATTGATAACATGTGGCACATCAAAAAAAATTGACTTTCCAAACTTTTTAAATATTGGTTTGTATAGTTTTAAAAATTGTCATAATGGTGCATGTACGTTTTCATATTCCATGTTTACATGTATTTAGTTACGTGTCAAACCTGTCACATCCGCTCGTTTTAATTTAAGAAGACACTTGATTTATTATTGTTAATTTTTGAGAATTTAACATTAACTTATCGTTTCTAAATAAAGCTTCAATATAAATTAGTAATATATTGTTTAATTTTATTTTCCAAGAGTTTCTCCGAGAAAATCTGTCCGGTCCTCATTTCTGTTATCAAAGTCCAATGTAGATGTTATGTCGAATTGAATCAAAAGTCAATTGTCTTGTGATGATCATAATAAATTAAGATTTTTGTTTTTTTTATTTCAAGGGCAGTTTATGGAGGAATTCAAGGGAGTTATGGAGGTGTAAAAAGTTGACAGAGGCCGTTTCAACTTACCTAGCGCCTGCTCCCAGTTTAATTCATTCACCCTTGTGAAATTCAGCATTACAACAGATTTGAAAAAAATAAAAAAAAGCAAAGAATAAAATGATCATTTTATTTGTCTTTTTTGTTTTATTTGTTTATGGTTTTTGTACATATCTTTTATCATGTCCCCAATTTTAAATAAAAATAAAAAAAACCCAGTTTTTGAAAAGATTAAAAATACTTCCGATTTCACGTACATGTACTGTTAATAACGATAAAACAATATTTTTATAATAAGCATTGAACATTTTTGATCGTAAGAGCAAGCGGGCATGCCTTTACATGTACGTATGTGGATTGAAAAAGACCGCCATGCCTTTAAAAATCCACTGCCAATCTCAAAATGGTTCATTCTTTATTTAATTCATGGTTTTTATTTTTGAGACGACGCAGGCGCCTGTTTGGTTTTCCCCCTGCAAAAAAATCGTATAATTTCATTAAAGGGAATCCTTAAATGTTGTCCTTTCTTTGCTGCCAACATCGGTTAAATGAATTGCCTAGCAGATTCGAACTTCTTAACTCTTTCTATATTGTTCTGGGAAAGCAAATAGTAAAATAAATTTATACATTAATGTTAAAAAGCAAAGGACTGGAATGCCGACATAGGTGTCCTTTTTTGGCTAGGGCATTGTATGGAATGATGTATTATATCTCGTTTTCCACGGAAATTTTTTATCAAACAGCAATTAAAAAAGGATGGACGTTACATGTACTTCACATTTGGAAAATCAGTTTTGGTATCATTTTATGTAACTTGGTTAACAAATTTATTCTTAAAAGCCCTGACTTTAAAAGTATAAAAAATTGCTTTCCAAGGAGATGCATTTCCACTGAAAGAATACTTTGTAAACTGTCTTAAGAAAAATGTTGTATTTTTATTCAGTTCAGGTACAAAGTAAAATTTTTCCCTTACGAATAATGTCAAATGGAATGAATGACCTAAGGCAGTGTTTTTTTTGCCATGTATTCCCTTTTTTTTCGTTCTTCTTTTTTTTGCTTACTACAATAATTATAAAAATTTGTATTAAAAAATTGCAAAAAAAAAGGTCATCTATATTTTTCTTATTTTAAAATACAAATTTTAAATAGGGTTTTTGGACACGGAGCTTCGGAATTGCGGTAAAATTCATCGGTTATTCTTTCCTTTAATTAAATTAATGAATTCAAGTGGGTCTACTTTCGTTTTCACTTGTATCTTTAACATCAACGAAGAATTTTCGACAACCATTTTATTTTGAATGAATAAACTCCGTTGAAGGATTTTTAATTTTTTAGAGGTTGGAGCTTATATTTTAATTAATAAATAAATAAAGCATACGTTAACCCCCAAATTTCCAGTTTATTTTTCTCGGAGTCCCTCCCTTTTTGAACTCGGAGATTCACGGAGTCCCGCGGACAAAATTGTCACTCGTTTTTGTCTCGGAGTCACTCTTTTTCACCCGAGAAATTTATAATCCACTCGGAGTCACGCTTTTTGAGATTACTCGATACTCGCAGAAATTTGCATATTCCTCGATATCTGTACTGTAGCAAATAATTTGCATGAATTTACTTTACCTTGTTAGCAATTTTATTGAACTGGTACATTTGTATTTTCCAGTAATTTTTTTTTTCTAAATGTACATTTCATATAAGAAAATATGGCTATATGCACACTTACTTTTATTTCGCTTGACTCTATGAATATTTTTTCTGTTATTAATAATATTTACCTGAAGAGACCTTAAGAATATTGTTTGTAACAAGGCTTTGCAAGTGTATAGGACATTTGCCTGTCTGTATGGCATCAAGTAAGAACATTCCCTTAGTTAATGTTAGATGTACATAAAAAGCATATTCTATTAATTACACTTTGTGTTATGGATAAATTTCATGAAAATACACAAGTTGATTCCATCTTATTTCATTTCAAGGGATTCCTTAAGTAGATCTGAATGAAACCTGCTTAGTACAGATTTTGCTTTTCGTGGAATTGTAAGATTAATTTAAATGATGGCATACAGTTCTGCCAGTAAGAATTTAACGTACATTCTAACATGGTGTGGCCAAGTAATTAAGGTTGCTGACTTCAAATCACTTGCCCCTCACAACTGTAGGTTTGAATCCCATCAGGGACTTTGGATTCCTCATTGTGAGGAAGTTTAGTCCGGCGAACTTACTCAGACGGACAACTTTGATGCCCACCTGTGCCTAAAAGAATGCAGGAAGAGGCCGTTGAGGTCTTCCTCCACCAGTAGAGTTGAAAATAGCCATAAAACTTTAACATGCTGACTGTCAAGGTCATTCAAAGTCAAGTTCTTGATTTTTGTTTAAGTTGTGAAGACTATTTATTAAATGATTTGATTTATACTTTGACATAGCAACACTTACTTTGAAATCAACATGTTGAATTATTCAAATTTGACCTTGACCTTAAATGATCTTGACTCGGATATGGTCAAGTTTGTTTTTATTTCCATTTCCTTTTATAGATGGACAGATTTGATTTATACTTTGACATAACAATACTAATGACACATCCAACATATCAGAAAATTCATTAGGCCATGATCTGTATGTATCTTTATTGTCAAGGTCATATGTGAAATTTTACATATAATTAAATTATGTACAAAAAAGGATGCTTTCTTTCACAACTCTCACTGCAGTGTTCTTTTTATGATGTGTTTACCTCGAGTGTGGAGGCCGCAAAGGTGAAGATGCTCTAATGTTACAGAAATAAATAATGTAAAGCATGTAAGAATATACATGATTACAGTTACATAACTTATTACTTTCAGGGAACCTACATTGCCTCCTACCTTATATCAGAGACTTATTTTACAGGGAAAAGAAGCTCTAAAAATTAAAGAAAACTTTGCAATTATGACCCACACTCCCTTGTGCAAGACTCTTTGGCCCTAGGAGTTGATTAATTTCCGCAATCTTGTTTTATGTTATGAAATGTGTTTACATTTTCATCCATTATTGAGAAATTATTAACTGATTTCTTCTTAATCTTTATTGCTTTTCTATTTATATTTTTGCAATTTCTTTCTGTTACTTCTTTTGATAACCATAGCAAATTTTAGATTACATGGTGGCGAACATATCGTTAAATTTTCTTGTGTCAAAACATGGTCTCAGAATATCTTGTGGGATAATAAATCCTTGATACAGATTTTAAGTGTAATACACAGTCTTACAGTATGACATCATAGCTGTTTTTCCATTTAAGTATAGCTATGTGCTAATATACAGCAATTTATATATACAACATATGTATTAATATTGCCAATAAAATTGTCAATCACTTTTTAGATTACTTCTTTCACCTTATTTGAAGAAATCTTAAAAGATTGTTTAATATTGTTTATATTTGTTGCTTTGTTTAAAGACAAAAATATAAAATGAGTTGTATTTATATAACAAATTTAATATTTATATAACAAAAATTTATATGACAATAATACTTTGCTAGGAACAGTAAGATAAATTTAGATTTCTGATTTTCTTTATTAATGTTAGATTGGCCTTTCAAATATTGACTTTTATGAACACATACAATGTAATTGAAAGTAATAATAGATGTGTAACATTTAAGAGGATACAGAATGTTCAAGGTGAAACATAGAAATTTTACTTATTTACTTACTTAAAAGGCCTAAAGTATTCCTTTTGATAACTTAAACGATTTCCATTTAAGTCTCACTGACTTCGTAATTTCGATTTACTGACCTAAAGCTTTCCCTTTACTAGCTTTCTGTTTAATGACTGAAATATTTCTCTTCATATTTTACTTGACTAGCTTAAAGCTTGTTGTTAAATGACTTAAAAATTTCCATTTAGATTTACTGATTTAATGATTTCTCTGTATTGATTTAAAGGTTATAATTTACTGACATATAGATTTACATTTACTGACTGAAAACTTTCCCTTTACTGACTTTAACATTTCCCCTTACTGACGTAAAGATTTTTATCTACTGACTTAAAGATTTCCTTTTACTGGCTAAAAGATTTCCTTTTACTGGCTTAATGATTTCCATTTAATGACTTAATAATTTCCATTTACTGACTAAGATTTCCATTTACTGACTTAATGATTTCTATTTAGCGACAATGATTTCTATTTACTGACTTAAAGATTTCTTTTTACTGGCTTTAAGATTTTCATTCACTGACAAAGATTTCATTAACTGGCTTAAAGATTTCCACTTACTGACTTAATGATTTCCATATATTTCTATTGAGATTAACTATTTTACGGCTTTTATTTACTGCTAAAAGATTTCCATTTAAACTTACTGACTTAATGTAAAATAGACTGATCTAAAACAAACATGCAACAAGGTCATTATTTCATATGTAAACAAACAAATTCTTTTTATTAACCAGGTTTTCCGAAGGAAAAAACTGGTTATTAGATTGAGGTATGTCGACGGGCGGGCGGGCGTAAACAATTTCTTCTGTGCGCAACTCCTCCTACATTTCTCAACAGATTTTGACCAAACTTTCACAGAACCTTTGTCATCAAGTGCCCTGGCACATATTGTGGGGGTTTTGTGATTGGATGATATTTGACCTAATTATGACCCTTTGTTTTTTTTCCTTATAAAGAAAATATAGTGAACAATTTCTTCTGTGCTCAACTCCTCCTACATTTCTCAACGGATTTTAACCAAACTTTCACAGAAGCTGTGTCATCAAGTGCCATGGCGCATATTGTCGGGGTTTTGTGATTGGATGATTTTTGACCTAATTATAGCCCTTTGTTTTTTTTTCTTATTAAGAAAATATAGTGAACAATTATTTCTGTGCGCAACTCCTCCTACATTTTCTCAACGGATTTTGACCAAACTTTCACAGATTACCTTTGTCATCGAGTGCCCTGGCGCATATTGTCTGGGTTTTGTGATAGGATGATATTTGACCTAATTATGGCCCTTTGTTTTTTTCCTTATAAAGAAAATATAGTGAACAATTTCTTCTGTGCGCAACTCCTACATTTCTCAACGGATTTTAACCAAACTTTCACAGAAGCTGTGTCATCAAGTGCCCTGGCGCATATATTAAGGGTTTTTTGATTGTATGTTTTGATTGTATAATATTTGACCTAATTATGGCCCTTGGTTTTTTTTCCTTATACAGAATATATAGTGAACAGTTTCTTCTGTGCGCAACTCCTCCTACATTTCTCAATGGATTTTGACCAAACTTTCACAGAAGCTTTGTTATCAAGTGCCCTGGCGCATATTGTTGGGGTTTTGTGATTGGATAATATTTTACCTAATTATGGCCCTTTGTTTTTTTTTCCTTATACAGAATAAATATATAGTGAACAAATTCTTCTGTGCTGAACTCCTCCTAAATTTCTCAACGGATTTTGTTCAAACTTTCACAGAAGCTTTGTCATCAAGTGCCCTGGCGCATATTGTCGGGGTTTTGTGATTGGATGATATTTGACCTAATTATGGCCCTTTGTTTTTTTTTCCTTATAAAGAAAATATAGTGAACAATTTCTTCTGTGCGCAACTCCTACATTTCTCAACGGATTTTAACCAAACTTTCACAGAAGCTGTGTCATCAAGTGCTCTGGGGCATATATTAAGGGTTTTTTGATTGTATGTTTTGATTGTATAATATTTGACCTAATTATGGCCCTTGGTTTTTTTTAGCTCACCTGAGCATATGCTCAGGGTGAGCTATTAGGATCACTCTTCGTCCGTCGTCTGTCGTCCGTCGTACGTCGTCCGTTGTCCGTTTACACTTTTCAAACGACATCTCCTCTGAAACCATAAGGCAGATCATAATGAAACTTCACAGGGATGTTCCTTGTGTGAAGCCTTAACAAAGTTGTTCAAAGAATTCCATTCCATGTAGAACTCTGGTTGCCATGGCAACCAAAAGAAAAAACTTTAAACATCTTCTTCTAGATAACCCAAAGAGCTAGAGCTTAGATATTTGGCATGAAACATCTTCTAGTGAGTGTCTACCAAGATTGTTCAAATAAAAGCCCTGGGGTCAAAATTGGCCCCGCCCCAGGGGGTCATTGATTTTCCCTATAGGCATATAGTAAAAACTTAAAAAAATCTTCTTCTAAAAAACCCAAAAAGCTAGAGCTTAGATATTTGGCATAAAACATGTTCTAATGGATGTCTACCAAGTTTGTTCAAATAAAAGCCCTGGGGTCAAAATTGGCCCCGCCCCAGGGGGTCATTGATTTTCCCTATATGCATATAGTAAAAACTTAAAAATCTTCTTTTAAAGAACCAAAAGAGCTAGACCTAAGATATTAAGCATGAAACATCTTCTAATAAGTGTCTACCAAGATTGTTCAAATAAAAGCCCTGGGGTCAAAATTGGCCCCGCCCCAGGGGGGTCATTGATTTTCCTTATATGCATATAGTAAAAACTTTAAAAAATCTTCTTCTACAAAACCCAAAGAGCTAGAGCTTAGATATTTGGCATTAAACATGTTCTAATGGATGTCTACCAAGTTTGTTCAAATAAAAGCCCTGGGGTCAAAATTGGCCCCGCCCCAGGGGGTCATTGATTTTCCCTATATGCATATAGTAAAAACTTTAAAAAATCTTCTATTAATGAACCCAAAGAGCTAGACCTAAGATATTAAGCATGAAACATCTTCTAATAAGTGTCTACCAAGATTGTTCAAATAAAAGCCCTGGGGTCAAAATTGGCCCCGCCCCAGGGGGTCATTGATTTTCCCTACATGCATATAGTAAAAACTTTAAAAAATCTTCTTTTACAAAACCCAAAGAGCTAGAGCTTAGATATTTGGTGTAAAACATGTTCTAATGGATGTCTACCAAGTTTGTTCAAATAAAAGCCCTGGGGTCAAAATTGGCCCCGCCCCAGGGTTCATTGATTTTCCCTATATGCATATAGTAAAACTTTAAAAAATCTTCTCTTAAAGAACCCAAAGAGCTAGAGCTAAGATATTAAGCATGAAACATCTTCTTATCAGTGTCTACCAAGTTTGTTCAAATAAAAGCCCTGGGGTCAAAATTGGCCCCGCCCCAGGGGGTCATTGATTTTCTCTATATGCATATAGTAAAAACTTTAAAAAAATCCTTTTAAAGAACCCAAAGAGCTAGAGCTAAGATATTTAGCATAAAACATGTTCTAATGGGTGTCTACAAAATTTGTTCAAATAAAAGCCCTGGGGTCAAAATTGGCCCCGTCCCAGGGGTCATTGATTTTCCCTATATACATAGAGTAAAAAGTTTAAAATCTTCTATTAAAGAACCCAAAGAGCTAGAGCTGAGATATTTAGCATTATACATGTTCTAATGGATGTCTACCAAGTTTGTTCAAATAAAAGCCCTGGGGTCAAAATTGGCCCTGCCCCAGGGTTCATTGATTTTCCCTATATGCATATAGTAAAAACTTAAAAAAATATTCTCTTAAAGAACCCAAAGAGCTAGAGCTAAGATATTAAGCATGAAACATCTTCTTATCAGTGTCTACCAAGTTTGTTCAAATAAAAGCCCTGGGGTCAAAATTGGCCCCGCCCCAGGGGGTCATTGATTTTCCCTATATGCATATAGTAAAAACTTTAAAAAAAATTCTTTTTAAAGAACCCAAAGAGCTAGAGCTAAGATATTTAGCATAAAACATGTTCTAATGGGTGTCTACAAAATTTGTTCAAATAAAAGCCCTGGGGTCAAAATTGGCCCCGTCCCAGGGGTCATTGATTTTCCCTATATACATAGAGTAAAAAGTTAAAAATCTTCTATTAAAGAACCCAAAGAGCTAGAGCTGAGATATTTAGCATGAAACATGTTCTAATGGATGTCTACCAAGTTTGTTCAAATAAAAGCCCTTGGGTTAAAATTGGCCCTGCCAGGGGGAGGGGGGGGGGGCAAAAGTCATTGTTATTCATAATTTGTGTATAGTAAAATCTTAACATCATGAAATATCTTCTAATGGGTGTCTTCCAAGTTTGTTCAAATAAAAGCCCTTTGGTTTAAACTGGCCCGGCCCTGAGGGCCTATGTTCAGGTGAGCGACCCCAGGGCCATCATGGCCCTCTTGTTCCTAATACAGAATATATAGTGAACAGTTTCTTCTGTGTGCAACTCCTACATTTCTCAATGGATTTTGACCAAACTTTCACAGAAGCTTTGTTATCAAGTGCCCTGGCGCATATTGTCGGGGTTTTGTGATTGGATAATATTTTACCTAATTATGGCCCTTTGTTTTTTTTTTCCTTATACAGAATAAATATATAGTGAACAAATTCTTCTGTGCTGAACACCTCCTAAATTTCTCATTGGATTTTGTTCAAACTTTCACAGAAGCTTTGTCATCAAGTGCCCTGGCGCATATTTTCGGGGTTTTGTGATTGTGGAGAATTTTAACCTAATTATGGCCCTTTGTTTTTTTTTCCTTATACAGAATAAATATATAGTGAACAAATTCTTCTGTGCTGAACACCTCCTAAATTTCTCAATGGATTTTGTTCAAACTTTCACAGAAGCTTTGTCATCAAGTGCCCTGGCGCATATTTTCGGGGTTTTGTGATTGTGGAGAATTTTTACCTAATTATGGCCCTTTGTTTTTTTTAGTGAACACTTCTTCTGTGCGCAATTCCTCCAACATTATTCATGATTTACATTGCTCATAGTTACATTGTTTGTTGCTTGTATTTGTATTTCAACTACAACATATTTATCTACAATGGTGATAATTGAAAACCTGGTTTCATGGCATTGCCATGTTTCTTGTTCAAAATTACTTCAGTAATCTTAATGGTAAAAAAAACTGTTTCAACCAGAAAATTGCCTTGAATTAGGATGTCACAATAAAATGTCATTCTTTAATTGCAGACCCATCATTCACAATTGATAAGAACCAAAATATTTATACCAATTTCACTTGATATTGATTTGTGTAGGAACTTACATTAAGTCATGCCGTTTTAGGAAGATAGATTAAGTTTTCCACCCAATTTCGATGAACAAAGAAAGTTTGTACATTATCTTAGACCAAAATTAATGTTCTATATAATTTGTATAGCTCCGGCACATATTCTTGTGATCTTGACAGATTTCGTGAGAAAAACTATTTATATTGAACCTAAAGTGCCATAGGGAGATCAAATTATCACTTGCGTAAATGTAAGAATCAGTTGTTTTGTTTTTAAGAAGTCTTATTGAATTTATCTTACAGATTCAATGTTTTGTATGATACAAGAATTTGTATGGGTTTTGTTTTAGGGGATATATAAAAAAGAAATCTTCAGATTGATTAAAGGGTATTATCAGCATATAGAACACTGTTTTTTTATAGCTTAAACGCTAAACTTGTGAATGGTCACATCCTAAGGTTCAGGTTACAGTCACTGACTTTAAACCTTTTCCCCCTGACTACTGTGGTGTTTGAATCCCACCAGGTACTTTGGATTGTTTCATGTGAAGAGACTTAGACCAGCTACATTATGGAAGGTATGTAGTTCTACCCAGTTGCCTGCAATTGCCCAAAATAATGCACTGAGGGACATCTGAAGTCATCCTCCTATAGTAAAGCTAGAAGGTTGCCATATGAAATTGATAATGTTTGTGTGACTTGAAATTCAACAAATTCAAAACAAGAGAGTCAGACCATTGAGTACAAGTACTGTAGTTAGAAATGATCCAGTTGCTTTTAAAATAGGCGACTAAGTGATAATTTGAAGTAAAACTTATCATCATATGAACATATAACCTTGCCTGACTTAGTTGTATAACTTGCGTGAGTGATTAAGGTCATTTGACTTCAAACCACTTGCCCCTTACCGCTTAGGGTTTGAATCCTAAAATGAGGAAGCTATCCAGGTAGCTTATGGAATGTCAATTGTTCTACTGGTGTTCCTCCACCAGTAAAGTTGGCAATTAAGTAAAACCTAACTAAAAAAAATCTTAAAACTAACAAAAGAAGCAATAAAATACAATAAACTGATGTTCCAAAACAAATACAAATGCAGGGTCTTCTCTGGTCAAGACAGTTTCTGTTTTAGAGTAAGTACTTGTCACTCAAGATTAATTATCATATTCTTTAATTTTATTATTGTCCCTTATCTCGAGTATTAGATCTATGAGGAAGCAATCCTTCATTGTGATTTACAGAAGGTCAGTGAAAAGTCATCATGTCTATTCTCTATCTGTATGTATTAAAAACCAGTCATGCTTACAGAACTTCAAACTATTACAAAACAGAGAATCTGCTTGCTTAGTTCAATAGGGAGGGCATTGAATTTGTAACCAAGGGGTCACTGATTTGATCCTCTGGCAAGTAGAAATTCCTCAATGACAGTTTATCTCAGGTATTAAGTCTAATGATCATTTGTCTCTCACAACTGATTCAGAAATAGTAATTGGTCCCTTGCAGAGGAATTGGTAGCTAGTGAGTTATCCAGGAAGGCCAGTTTAAAGTCGACTGATGGCCAAGAAATGACCAAAAATGTGTTAAATATGGCATTAAAACTGACCAGTCAAACCAAATAAACAAAATAAAAGTACTGTTTGACCATTATGTACTGGCATGTAAGATGACAATAAATATAGAGGGTTTTAAGTAATAAAGTGTTGGTCATTTATATCTGAACTATATATACCTTTGTACATTCATTATCATCAATCAACTCTGAACTACTCTTTGTCAAAGCATTTGTTTTTTAGTACAATCCTTAATTACTTTCTAGAGAAACAATAAACTGTACAAATTGAAAAGGTCTTTGACTGTAATATTATTTTGTTGATCTGGTTGAACTCACTTTAAGGGAATGTCTTGAGAAATAATATGACCAGACTTAATTGTAGAAGTATGGTCTAACATACTTCATAAATTATCTTCTGTATGGTTAGCATGTTTTGTTTCTTTGTTGTTGTTTTTTCTTTTGGGCGGGGGAGGCGTTGTCTTTAAAGAAAAACAGTAATTGATTTCTGGGAATTCTTTTTGATCACCATACTTGGGTATGAACCTATTATATACAGTGCATTTATCCTCCTGTTCTGAATGGTACTTCATACAGATTTCAATGACTGTGATATATCCTTGTACAAGTTGATCCCTGTAACTGAATGTCTTAGACAAGACTCAATTAATTTGGATGTAAAATTAAGAGGATTGATTTTACATGGTAAAATATCTGATATTTCTGTCTGTACCATATATATAAGTGTGTTTTTTTTGTGAAGATAAGTTGAGGTAATTGACTTGTTAAATGGTTTGTTTGAACACCTTCTACATGTACAGTGTTAACCTGTGCCTTTCCTAATTTATAAAATGCTCTTTAACCTCCCTTTGAATTTAGAACTTTTCACTTAAACACAATAAATTTTATTTCAATAAAAACAATATAAATGGCAAAAAATAAATTGTGAAAGGTTAATATGATAATAGTATAATTCTATAAGACCTAGTCTTTCATTCTAATCCTCTTCTTTGAATATTGTCAAATTTTGTATGTGTATATATTTCAAATGTTATTATGTACATATTCTGAGAATAGATATGTTTAAACTAATATGATAATAGAGTTTGGTCACACTGTAAAGATGTTATTACCATAGACATTCATATGATTAGTTATAACAGGCTTTAACCTGCCTCTTAAATTGTCAAGCTTCCATTTATAGAAACCCTCCTTTATAAGTTTTTGGGATATCAAGCTAAAGAATTAAAGTTAACCAGTCACTGGTATAGAGTCTAGTTAGACTGTGTAGATGTGCAGACTGGCCTGGCTCCATACTAAACACTTTTTGTTCCAGCAGGTTAAGAGTGTTTTTTTATCCTTCTAAGTTAAACTTAATTGTAGAAATTAAAGGGACAAAAACTTATAGAATTGTTCTTCTTGGTTTTTCTTTGATGTTAAACCCAAAGTCTAGACTAAATAACATTTGGGTTTTTTTAAAAAAATGAGCCTTAGACAAGAAGGCCTTTGAAAGGGCTGTTAAGATTTTCAAAGAGCACATAGGTTATGTTAAGCCATTGACTTTTGTGTGTCTAAATATAAGTAATGATTAATATCTAGATGATATAGTGAATATTGAACTTAGAATCATATTGTGTTGCATTTCAAATTTTTTTCAGCAGATGGTTCAAAAAATATATGAATGTATATTACTAAGGATTATACTATGTTAAATTTTGTCTATTTTCAACTGATGATCTTGACAATATTGTTTGGTGGGTTTTTTTTGCTGTTTTTTTTTTGGGGGGGGGGGGGTATTTACAGCGCACCAACACAGTTTAGGCCGAAACAGGAAAAGTTGAAAATTTTGGCTAACCGGGGGTGTTTCAAATTAAAAAGCAACCCCAATGGTTTCAAAACCCAAACCTTTCAAAAACTAAATGCATAAATTTTAAAATGGGAATTTGTCCCTTTTTAAGATTAACATTTAAACAAAAGAAAATTTTTAACCTGCCAAAAAGGAAATTCCTCCCTCCATAAGGGTAAACAAAATTTTTTGTATGAAAGGATTAACTTTAATTTTTTGACTTTTTCCACAAAAATGGTCCAAGAGGTGGGTTTTTTTATTTTTAATTTTAACTTATTTTAGAAAAAGGGTCCAACCAAAAATTTAGTTCAAAAGGATTAAAATTTTTTGTTTCATCTATTTAACTGATGGCCAACCAATTAAAGGGATGTAGCCCTGTATTGCTGCAGGGGACCTGTTTGTGATATTTCTGGCAGTGGCAATGTTTATTCTACTGAGGTTATACTGCAATTTTGATTATTTTATCCCTTTCTAAATGAAAACACTTCCTGGTTTAAAATAAAGAATTTTAAAAATGACAATGTAAAATGATGTCATTGTCATTTTTTACAAGCTTTTAAAGATAATTCTGAGTATTTATTTTTAAATCCATAAAAAATTTATGTAAACTATTTTAATATATGACAATTAAAGTAAGCACTGGTATGAAATCCTATCAGGTAATATAGTGTCCTGAAATAAAATATTTAACATGACATATCTTGCCCTTGAATATCTTTTTTTCTTTTCCTCTAGTTTTTCATGATTCGTGGAGAAACACATGTACATTAGAGATATTTGTTAACGTTTCTGTGTAAGATTGCAAATATATTTCACCGAGTGAGCACCAAAAGTATATTTCAAACGAGTGACGCAGCCCATGAGTGAAAATATGAAATTTGGTCTGCCTTACAACGTGAAATATATTTCGATCCTTACACTAAACTAAACAAATTTTCTTTTTATTATATGCAAAGAAACATTTAAAAAGACGTTTATCCTAATGCTAAATGAAAAGCGCTAAATAATAATACAATGTGACGTCATTTACAACTTAATGTCAGAAAGTTGGTTTCCAGTACTGTTCAAGCTGGTATTTCACTGAAATAACGTAACTGGCTTAAATTCAAAACAGTGAAAATAATCAAATTTATAATTTCACTGTTTCAAACAGTGAAATATCAGATTTTTATTTCACTGATATATTTCTATAAACTACCGAAAAGCATGTAATAAATGCATTTATACACTCTACCTTGTATGATACCAAAATACAAACAGTTGAAGCAATTTTATATAGTTTTATGCCTGACATTTCAAGATATTATATATCAGTTATATTGTCAATAATGCGGTATAACATTTGTTTCATTTATTTGCAAGTTATGATAATTATTTTAGTGATATTCCATATTGATTTTATGATACAATCAATAAAATATTGATAATGAAATTTTATTTGAAATTATAGCAGCATGGATGAAGTTGCATTTGTACCATTAGCATTTTTTTTACAGGAATCAGACAATATGTTACACATACACTAATTTGCATGTATTCAAGGTGTTTCTTACTTAATGTTTTTAAAAGATTTTTCTTTCATAATTTGTATAGTTTTCATTTTTTTTTTTTAAAAAATTATCAGAACCACCTGTCCAGGGATTTGGGTTGTTTATTTTGCAATAAAATGATCCTGCCGTGAAATTGTGCTGCCTTAAACAAGATGCATTTCTTACTCTTCAATAATTTCTTAAAAATTGTATATTTGATTATATAAATAGTGCAGAATAAATTAAACCCCAAGATAAAGGAACTGGCATTTTTTTATTCCAATGATACTGTTAATAGTTAGAGATACATGTAGATTTCTCACTGACATTTCTTAAAACCTTTATCAATAGATAGTCACTCAGTTGAATGTAATACATTTTCTGTTCTTTTATATAGCGAATTCTTCCACAAGGGACCACGACCAAGGAGCAAGAGGGCTGATGAAAAAAGTATTGAAGGTGCTGATAGACTAGACGGCATGGTAGCAGAAACTGAGCTTGGCTCATGTAATCATGTACCGCACGGTGCGCCAATTGTTAAGTCAGAAGTAGATAGCATATCTGTGATTAGTGCTGATAGAACGCCACCATTCTCTGTACGTGCACCTGCATGCAATGGGAATGCCAGCACGCGTGTGCAAAACCAAAGCCCCGTTAGTCTTAATGACGACTCTCCAGAGTTTGTTGCCCATTATTCTGGCATGCATGCTCCCGCCCTTTTCAGTTCTGATGGTGGTTGCTCTGATAAATTGCATGTTGCCTCTTATGTTGTAAATAATGAACAGACACCAACTTGGTATGGTGAAAATAGTCTCAATCCTGAACACACAAATGCAAAAAGGAAATTAGACGATGACTTTATGCGAAGTAAAAACGATAGTTGGATAAATACACAAGACAAACAGCAATCATTACCTTTGTACTCGGAGGTAGAAAAAAATGGTAAATTGTATGGAAGGCCAGAAAGTATCAATCCTATTGAAAAGCCATCTAGACTCATTGAAAGCCATGACAAGCATAAAGAAGAAATACTGAAAAATGGTAAAAGTCATAATGACTCAAAATGGGGTAAAGCTAGTTCAGTTGTGAATGCAATAAGACGAGTATTGCCTGGTACAGAAAAGATACATACACCAAATCATAATGGTTTAAGTGAAAAGTCAGGTCAGCAAAGGCGTTTGATAAAAGACAAAGCTGTTGAACAGACACACTCAAATGGTTGTCCTGTAGAAATGTCAAGTAAAGATGTTATATACATGAACAGAGAAGCCAGTGAAACTGACTTAAGGGAAGAGTCACAGAAAAAACGAAATAGTCTCCAAGAAATTCTGAAATCTTACTTTGATAAAACCCTCAATTCAAAGTCAAATAGTGAAGAAGACTTGAACAATCATTGTTCAGAGAAAAATAAACTCTTAGGTGATGAAGAAAATGAAGAAAAACTCAAGCAAAGTCATGATGAAAGTCATGACGTTTTTGATGAAGTGGAAAAAGAACCTTTCTTAAGTTTAGGTCGGGCAAAACATGGAAGAACAGCATTGTTTCATTTTAGATCCAATTCGTTAGAACAAGCAGAAAAGCATGACCAAGATAGAGCATACGATTCTGATGACAGCATTGGTAAAACTATGTCATTGAGGTCACAGTCATCAATGAGGTCCAGAATCTCGAGAATTTCAAATTTGAGCTATGCTTCTGGACCTGTCATCAAAATTGACCCGGACGAGTCAAAGAGAATCATTCACACTAAAAACTCTCATAGTTTACCAATGACACCAAAACGAAAAAGAAACATTGCTTATGTTGCGTTTTCTAGTTTCGAAACTGAAACATCAGAAGCTCCTTCGTCATCAGTTTCCTGTGAATCTCTATCCCCGAGATCTTTACCCTCTGAAACTCAGTCCGATACTGTCTCAGATCAATATAAGGTTAAAGGTCAACAAGATAACCAAAGTGACAAATCTTCAAGAAATGTCGCTATAGGTTCTCTCAAACATAAATCTCATAAATATCATCCAAATGCAGATCAGTATGTTGATGTAGACTCAGGTGTTGGGTCTTTACCAAAAAGTATAAATGGATCTAGAAAACCTTTTTCTAGAAAGAATCCCGGACAACACGGTAATTCTCTGCCCCAAATAAATGTAACAAGGCCTTCTTTAAAGAGAAAAGACAATGAGACTTTCGAGAAGGAAGTGTATGACAAACTTGTCAATACAATTAATAGTAATGAAATGAATGTAAACGGTGACAGAGGACATGATGATAGTAATGGATATGATGAAGAGGAAGAGAACATTTCCGAGAGTCTTCTGACCCCATTACACTTTCTAGACACTAAAGCAAAACGTGGAGTGTTGAGAAAACAGCAAGGAAGTGAGATTGACGAATATGATTGTTAGAGACGGGATACATAATATTTTTGTTTTTGTTACATGTTGTGTTGTAAAATTTATATGTGGTTTCAAGCTTAAAACATGTTTTATTTTTATTGTAACCATCTGCATGTTTATGCACATACATGTACATTTTTCTGTAAATTTCGCAATTGGGTAGAGACTAACGTCACAAACGTCTCTATTGAATGTTACGCATTTGCGCATTGTTCGCTATTCATTAAATTATCATTTTCAATATTTTATAACCTTTACACTTTGTTTATGAGGATATGTTTGCTATATTTTGCTGATCTCTTTGTTTTTGATATGTTTATTTGGTTGTAATTTAGATGTTGTAAACCCGTATTCAAGAATTCTTTGTGAATAAAAACTTAAAAGTTTCAGTTATGGTAATGGGCCACTAAAGACAATGTTAAGTACATTTCCAATTACTTAATGTTCTATATATAATTATTATTATTTTCGGTAAACATCAGCTTTAACGCCTTTCATTATCATTCTTTGAAAAAAAAGTAATAAGTATATATACTTTTAATGCATGTGCAGATTGTCATTACATGACCATTACCATAATAGTAAATATAAATGCATGTTTTGAAGGTTTTTGTTTAAAGTTTTGTATTTGTCAGTGTTATATGTGTTTGTATCATAGTGGAATATTCCAGTTTTATTTTAGAGGATGGAAAACTCAAGAGTATTATTTGTAATAAAGATGATTTGCATGTTCAGATTTCTTTTTGTTTGCTTGCAATATCAGCTTGAAGATTTCCGTTGTATCTGTAATTGGCAAGAGTATCAAATGTCTTCCTTAGTTGCGCAGTTAAATTGTTAAATACTATATAGAATAATTGTTTATTTGAAACGTAAAGAAAATAACATGAAGTTTTCATTAATCTACAAGAAAGTCTTGAGTTATTAAAGAACACATTAATTGGCTAAAAAGCTAGCACTGCTGATTGCCCGTAAAGTTCACTTATGTCCAGTGCAGAACATGAAAACTAATGCTTTGAATTCAATGCAACTTCATACAATGGTCAAGCACAATAAAATGAAGTGCAGTGCACAAGAACCATAACTCTATCTAGAGAATTTATAGGGAGATTGCCCTTTGTTACTTTTCCTTGTCGCAGAGCATAACATGAAATCTACTGGTTGGAATTCAATAAAAGTTCATACAAAGGTCATATATATACTGTGCACATGAACCTTAACTCTTTTTTGACTCATTTTAAAGTTATTGCCATTTGTTACTTTTTATTGTCCTGTGCATTACTTGAAAATTAATGGTTTGAATTCAAGGTAACTTCAAACAATTGTCAAGCGCAGTGAAATCAAGGGCAGTGCTTAAGAACCATAACTCTATTTGGACTAATTACATAGTTATTCCCCTTTGTTACTTTTTTGTCCAGCGCATTTCTTGAAAACTAAAGTTGGAATTCAATGCAACTTCATAATATTATACTGGTCTAGCGCAGTGAGACAAAGTGCAGTGCACAATAACCATAACTACATCTTCAGTATTTGCAGAGATATTGCCCCCTTTGTTTTCCTTTTTCTTTTGTCTGTGCATAAATTAAAAATAATGTTTTAAAATTTAAAATTGGAGAGGAAAATGCAGTTCCCAAAAACTAACTCTTCTAATTTATTAAGATAATTAATAAAACTTTAAAATGGGCAACCACATGAAAAAAGAAATCAAAAACCCAAATATTTTAAGGCCCCCAACCATAAAAATTTTTCATTTTTTCAGGTTTCTGTAAATGTAACCCTTTTTTCCAACATTTTTATTAAAATTAGTTTTTTGGTTTTTAAATTTTTATTACAAAAAAAACCCTTTTTTAAAACCCCTATATTAATAATGAATATCCCTTTTACCTTTTTTTTATTAAATGTGGTCAAATTATTAAATTTCTTTTGTTTTAATTTTTATATTTTACATTTTTCCCAAAAAATTTGAAAATTGAAATTAAAAACCTTTGGGAAGCCTTATATAACTCAAAAATAAAATTTTAATTTGCTTTGGTCCTAAAAGATAAGTTTGAGGATTTTTCATTTATAAAAAAAAAACGAGGGAACCCCCACCAGGTTGGGCTCTTTTTTAAAAGATAAAAGTCCTGATTATTGGGTTCTTTCACATAAAAAAAAAATTTTTAAATTGTTAACATTTAAATTTCGATTAACCCGGGCTTTAAGGGCCATTATCCTAATATTTTTTAATTTTCCCTAAATCAAAAATGCATTGGTTAGAAAAAAAAAAGTTTTATAAAGAAAAGGGCCCCTTTGAAATTGGGAATTTATTTATAAATTACTAAAAAAAAACCAATGGATTTTATCTTTAAAAGTTTAAATGACGGCCAAAAAAAAAAAATAGTTAGATTGTGATTTTTTGTTTGGGTTTTGGGAAAAAAAATAAAAAAAAAAAAAATTTTTTCATTAAATAAATAAAATTTTGAAATTTAAAAACGGGGAATATGCTTTTTACACAAGTGGAAATTAAAATATTGTTGCAAAAATTATAAATAGGCCCTACATCTCAATCCCAACATGGCATTGGATTATGAAAAAAAAGTTTTGCATTTTGCATCTTATCTATCCTATTAAGTGATTTGGAAGAAGCTTGGTGGTCTCTTTATTTTGAAGAGATGACTGACAATTTCTGTTTCAATGAAACGAAAAAATATGACCACATGTCTTAATAATTAGAAAAGTTCTAGTTTTGGCCCAGGTATTATCCTCAAATCTGCTAATACGTTTAACCATGCATTATGAACGCCGTCAAATAACTGTTATTGAGCACCCAACCAACCATTCAGTTCAGGCCGCCAACTTAAACTGTAAATGGGAACACTGGATACAAGTTTCTGGTAATTGCAAAATACTAGTGTTGGCAATATTTGAAATGTTTTCTGATGTTTTAATTTAGTCTTGTTTAAAAGTATACCTTTGGATAGAGGATCATACATTATCGAAGAAACAGTTTGTATATGCGAATATAATCTAACTGTAAAGTTTAAGACAGCAATAACACAGGCTTTAGATGTTGAGTTTTGATGTCAATTTAAAGTGTCCACGGTACATAAGTAGTATGTAAAAAAAACCAAATATTTGTCAGTTTTATTCGTATATTGTAAAGGAGTAAAGCAACGATAAATGTTCTTGAATGTGCTGTCAAAATTTATATAGAAATATTTTTGCATGAACGTTCGGACAGGAAAAATAAACCTCTTTCACATTGCAATGAAATTGAAATAGGAAAATGATACAATTCGTTCTCCAGGAAAAGACCTTTTCGAAATTCTGTTTCTCCGTTCATTTCGTTTTGTTATATAACTGCAGACGACAAGTTAATCGTAATTGCGTTCATGAAACTTAAGATGTCAAAAGTGCCATCTCATTAAGGCATAATGAACTAATCAACGTATTGCAGCACGAAATGTTGAAATTTTAAATGAAGTCACATTAGTTGTGTTCAACTACTTCAAACGAAACTTTGATTTGCAATTGTTTGGAAATATTTTTTTCGAGACTGCAGTATGTCGGGAAGGCTGTTTGGTTGCGGAAATGATTTTGAAACGATTCAAAAGAAAATGTCAGAACTCGACACTTACCTTAATAACAATTTCTAAAGCGAGTACATGAAGACTTAAAGTATATATATATATACATATATTTATATATTAAATGTTGGACAAATTTCTACTTTTTTTTCTCTTGCTTACTTTTAATAAAACTCTTCCTATTTATTGGAAATTTTATATTGAAGTTTGTTGGTTTGGTATAGTATGATTAAACAACACTCTAGATTGTTGCATGATTTATATAAATATATTTAGCAAGGTAGAGATTTACATTTTAGAAAGATATTATTTTCTTCGAAATTTGAGCAATGTATATAATGGTTTCAGTGGCCTACATAGATATGAATTTCAATATCAATTAATTAAAAATAGCATTTATATATAGATCATCAAAAAAATACGATTTCTTATAAATATATATTATTCCTTTTTCACCGAGGACAGGTTTGCGTTATATGAAAAATAATCTGTCAACTTGACGTAAATATCTTAACATGTAATTTCAAGGTTTGGTTTTCAACTAGAATACACTTTATTGTTTTCAGCCGAGGGAGTCAACGAAAGCCTCTTACATCATTCACGTGTAGGAAATGGTGTCCCAGTTCACAGCGCCCCCTGGACCCACGGAGGTGACTGCAAATACACGTGCTTATACAAAGAGGAAATGGTATAGCTCGACGAGACGGTAATTCGAGATTGGTGTAGTAGGAGAGATATTGGTCCTTGTGTTATTTTTTGCTTCCCGTGCAGCTGAAATAGGGAATGATTTACACTTTAATGTGCTGTAAAGAAGTGTGTATCGCTGTGTTTAAACGTTCATATAAAGCATCAGCCATGTGCCATACAAAACTGCAAATATATGCTTAACTATGAATCTTTCACTGAAAAGATTTTATAAAAAGGCTCAAACTTTGAGAAAAGGTTTATGATCCTTTAATTGTAACGATTTTCTAAAAAGGTTCAAACTTTGAGAAAAAGGTAACAGTGAAATATTTCTTTTCGTTGTAGACATTTATCTTTTGTTTAATGTCACACAAGTGACCCGTAGGGTAAGCTGATGAGTAATGATAAACTGAAAAGTGCTGGAACATATTTTTGTGTATGCCATAAATATATGTTAAGCTAAGTACGTGTGTGCATAGGGCTATTAAAGATAAAAAAAAAACCAACGTGGAACTGCTTTTGGTCCGCCAGATTGAATACAGTTACGTACGAAAACATGTTACACTTCACATTGTGAAGGAAGTGTTAGGAAGAATTGTATTTTAATTAAATGAAATTTGACAATATAGAAAGTTATTGAAGCGTGTAAAGAGCAATAGAGACTTGAATTAGGTTGAAAGGGTTCGGCTAAAACCTGCCTTCCTTACACTATGCAGGTTTCCAGGATATTTAATTACGTGTAGTGAGATAATTGTGTGTATTGAATATAATTATGCCATGTAGAAGGGGTATTTCTGTGAAAATAATTATCTCCATATATTTCATAAGACACGCAATATTGTGTGCTATGAGGAAAAGTTGTGTTTTTGTGTGTTTTAATGTATTTCATTACTTAAAGAATGTTTGACTTTGAAATTTATAAAAAATCTTGTTGCGTAATCTTGAAGCCAGAATGATTGCAATTGTTGATCGAAGGTTGAACATAAAAAGTGATCTGTTCGGTCAATATGAAAGAAAGAATATTGTATTTGTATAGATCTAAATAATGTATTACGAACAAATAAAGGAGTAAAAAACGATCCTCATCGTTTTCATTGAACAGTATGCTTCACCGCGGTACATTTGGAACATATCGGCACCTTTTGTGAAATTTACAAACACTACCATTTTTTGAACATGCACGATATATTCCATGCTGAAAGCAAATCGGACATGGACGAGAATAAATTATATGTTTATTTTACGCTGCGGAAGTAGACTGTTTTGTGGATTTTACATTTCCCTCAGACCAAGTAATCCCGAAAGACAGTGGGCGAGGCAACACGTAGGATTTTGGATTAATTGAAGACTAGTCACACAACCAAAACAGACAGAACTCAAACATCCTGGTGTCCATGCGTGGTATACTTCTTTATCCATGACATGCCTTCTTTGATCTGTAAAATGGACATTAATTTGATTCTCGTCCATGACCGATTTGCTTTCAACATAGAATGATTCTTGTATGTGCGAAAATATACCATTTCAGTAAATTTCGTACAGCGGCTGATATGGATTCGTACCGTGATCACTAAAAAGTATTATCTATTCATGTAATATTTGGCAAACATTAATGTTGGTTGGCACTGTGTGTGTCTTTATTTCACGATCTTCATGTTATTAGCTTGGTTATCTTCTACAGTTGATAATACAATTTGACAAGCTTAGTTTAGACGAAAACCTTGTTAATGAAAGATTATAAGCAAAACGTATTTTACGAGTATATGAGGATTAAAAACTGTTGAACATACAAATACACCATGAATATCTTTTTATTATATTTGAATTATGCTATCTACGTACAATGGTGAGTGGATTTTTATACATGTAGCACAATAAAAACTCCATGCAAATGTATTTTGTATTTCTGCAACAATTTAATGCAAAGGTTAAAAACACATAAATGCATTGATAAACTAAATTAGATTAGATGCATGACATTATATTACAGTCTCTTGTCTCTTGATTGTTTGCATTTTTATTTTGGAACACACTTCTATAGCGAAATGCACATGTGTATCTGACAGGCTTACATGAAACAACTTTTCTAAAAAAATTTAAAAAAAATGAAGCCAGAGATTTGCTTTTTACGGCCACCAAAAGCACGGGGCCAACCTTAGTAAATTAAACAATGGGGTTTTGTGCAAGGCATGAATTACATACATGTATGTGAATTTAGTTAAATTTGTGTCCAAGAAAAATGCTTTTTGTCGATAAGTGCATAATTATAATAGTATAAATTATTTCTTTAAAAATTGATCATCATTATACATAATAAATATCTGCAATTTGTAAAAGAATTACAAAAAAAATGTATTTATTCCATAACCATGACGATATATCAATGTAAATAGAAAATATTTTTATTTATATGTACATAAAATGTGTTTTAAAATTTTGTTATGTGTTTTGATGTTTATGTTGGTTCAACTTAATGTATCAGGTGAAATGTGAAAATAAAAATTTGTTTTGGTTATTTCATTTGTTTATACTGGACGAAAAAGAATAAGACAATATATCATGTTTTTCATGAAGATTTTAAAAATCTTATTAACACATGACTTTAAACGAGCTGTAACTATAGTAGAATGTCCTCTATGGTAAAAGAGTTTTAGACCGTGTGTTAACAAAGAGAAATTCAGGGTCAGGATATTATTATCCTGATTTTGTGCAGAATTAATGCTATCGGGCGGAAGCAAATTGGAATCAAAATTGCTATTTCGCTTCAAAAGAAATTGTTTTAAATAGGATAAAGTAAGATACGAGATTTCCTTTTCATCTTGGCCATACTAATTTCATTACAGTCCTCAAGTCCCTACTTTACCATGCTGTCAGATATGACAGGAAAATTTTAAGCCGTTTATATGTTGATAGTTAGCATGATGTTGTGGCATGTGTAGTTGTTTTTTGTGGGGTTTAAATCGCAAAGAATGTGAAATTCCAATTGCCTTCGGACCTCTGACCGGGACTTTGCACAATACCTATTGGACCTATGCCCCTAGCTTTATAATTATATATAATTATTTCTTCTTTTCTTTGCTCAGCCTAAATCATACCCCCCTGCTGAGTATTTACAACATACTATTCTGGTACCCACTGATTGCTTCATAGTTTACAGATACCTCTCTCTACAGCAGAGGCACTGTAAATAAACGCCAAAGCACCAATAACAACAGCCTGAATCACTGTAAAGTACAATAACGTGTACACTTCATATCATTTTTGTTGGAACAAATATACTTTTTAAACTGAGCCCTATTTTTCGACACTATTTCAAAGAACACAGTGTAATTGTTTCAAAGCTACTTTTCGGCTTTAAATTGCAAATATAAGCTTAATGACTTAAAATTATAAAACGATATTTTCTCAAGAAAACAGAGAGGAACAGAAAACCTACCAACTTTTAAACTTTTTTTTTAGATATTTGGTATGTAGCATTATTATTATATAGATTGTAAAATATGAAAAATAATTTTTAAAAGTCGAGCTGTAATATTTGGTGCGGAGTCGTCATCGTTGTCGCCATGCAAAAACTTACATGTGGCAAAAAGATATCAACATGAATCTCTGAATATCATGACATGGTGCAGTTTTTGAGTTATGTCCCTTTTAAACTTAAAAGTTGAACAGACGAGCGTTAAAACCGCACGGCATGCGGTGCTCTTGTTATTTATTTTTAGTAAGCAACATACACATTTTCAGTAAGAATGAAAAATACAATTAATATATACGATCATAAACAAAGACATACAACATTAAAATAGCATGTGCAATTACATTTTAGAAACAGTGAAGAGATTCAACAAAATATGTGTTAATTTCTTTAAATAAAAACAAAATTAACCCCCTCCCAAAAAATAAATAAAGATGTGTCTTTAACCTATGTATAGATACCATATTTTAAATGTTTAAATAATGTTAAATGACAAACAAGATTGAGAGGTTTAATATGTATCTATTATTTCACAAAATTCCAAAGTTTCATTTTAAATTAACATTTTTGTAATTGCTCTTTGGCCATTTAAGAGTCTCACATTTCTTAAACTGTGCAGGCAATCACTTAATAAGATTTACCAGAAACTCAAAATTCCTTTTTATGCAATAATGCCGTGTTAATTTACTATAAGGGGATAAATTCAACTCATTTGTGCACTTTCATTTGAACATGAATAAAATCATGTGAAAATAATTGAGGAAGAAATTTTTCATTAACACGATTTTCATTTCATTGTTTACAATTCAATCATGAAAAATCCTTTAAATATTAAAAATTTGTAAGCATTGTAATATTTCAACCTTTAAAATAGAAAGCCACCTATCATGCCGCCTCGTATTTATATCAAGTCATGACATTGAATACCATCACGATTATTGTCATGTCTCTAAATTTCACATCATGCCAAGAAGATTTAAGTTTTGATGCCATGAAGATTGTTGTAATGGTTGATGATCTTTCAGATCTTGATGAAAGTGTTTTAGAAATTAATTAAAGCCGTTATTATACTTGTCTTGATGCCAGATACTTTCAATAACAGGAAGGATTTAAATTAAAGGAATAATAAGTTGAAAAGACGAATAAAAAATATTTTTTATCACTTTTTTACACTGGAACGTCTAATAAAGATAATAACTTCAACATGAATTAGGATACAAAGATTACAAATCATTTTAAATTAAGGTTATGTCACAAGAGACGTTTGATTTAAAAAGAAATAAAATGAAAAAAACTTTAAACGAGAAATATATTTTGTATTTTGAGAGGATTTTTAAAGTCGAAACTTAGGGAATATATAGAGATATATAACATATTAATTTGTGGATGTCTTTGTCTCGGGTTTTTTGATGGCAATTTATTCTAGTATGCTTCAATTGTATGCCGAGACAAATAGGAATTTTTTTTCCAGAATTGAATTTCTGGTACATCTGTTGCACAAAAAAGACAGCATGCTCATTACCAACAATTGCACATTTTAACTTGTTTAGTGAGTTTTTATAAGACAAAAGCACAATCATTTAATTTTGCTTTATATATGTATGTATCTACATTTTTTGTAATTATGATCTATCAAATTGATGAACTTGCTTTAAACTAAACTTAAGATATCGGTTTGTACATAGGCTTATATATTCTATCAAAAGGGAACGAAGTTTGACCATAGCTTGTACTATACTAAAATCAATGCCTAATATTGCCCAGGTTATCTCCCATATGATTAATTCATGTAGACGGCAATTTAAGTGTCGAACTTATTATAGATTTTAATACATTAAGTTAATTTATCTTTCAACGCTTTAGATCGCAATCTATCTACTTGACATTTCAAGGCATTTATATATATATATGGATTATGGTATATGTGTCTGGATATTTGGGGTTTTTCTTTAAAGGAGTAAAGTTATACAAGTGAGATGAAAATCTGAAATTTCGTGTATCTACTGTAATGGTTCACGTACAGATGGCTGTCTGAAAATCAAATAACTTACTGTTATTCATATGCAAGTTGTCAATACTCATACATAAAATTGATATCTAGGCAATGTTAGGGGTTTTAAAGCTTTATTTTATTTTGTGACTGGAACACAAGATTTTCACCAAAAGAACATTCGGCGTATAATGTTAAACACCTGTCGTTCGTCCATTCGTCTGTTACGAGTTGTCGTGTCCGGTCTGTATCTTTTTAACCGGTGGGAGAAAATTGAGACTACTTGGCAGACATATTATGATTATCAATTATGGTGAAATATTTATATGACCAGACCTTTGTTTGCTTCTACTGATTGTCGCAATTTTGCAAGAAGAATTCAATGCTATAGATGGATGGAATAATGCCTGAGAACACTACTGTTTACTTGCGCAGTTCATTTACCTCAATTAAAATTACGTTAACAAGACTAACCGCAAATGTTCTAAAATTAAATCATCTAATTTTATTCAATGCACGACTGTCTCATTCGTTAAAGCAAATTTCAAAATCCAGTTCACATAATTTTTGTCGATAAGAAAATTTTCCGTCATGCATTCTTTATAATTCAATTTACAATACATTTCTGAAGAAATGTTAAAAAGGACATAGCTGACAAAACGAATATTTTGAGTGGTCTTTTTTATAAAGAACACCATTATTTAGATGTCTGCTCATTCTATTGTTCCTTCACTTATTTTAGAAAAGAATTGTCTGTTTAAAAATCAACCTTTTTTTGCAACTACTGCCGTGCATTTTATGTACATACATGTATTTGACAAATTATCTTTCTTTTTAGTGATATAAACGTAATTTACCCCTGTCTTTTCATGGTTCAATCAGAATGTAAAACGGATTTAAATAACCATATAATTTACAGACTAAAATTATAAGTTTTCAATGTATATTTTTAAACTGCAGCCCAGTGTAAACCCTCATATCACATATTTTCTATTCAAAATAATTGTACAAAAGTTGACAAGTCTTCATTTTAGTATTTTTTTGTTCGGTTGCGTGCAGGGTATATATTTTGAAATGATTTTAAGTTATTACTTTTATTGTTTATAAAACATATTCTAAAAGATGTTGTCCTAGTAAAGGAATCATCTCCTGCATTACTTCTCTTCATTGTCCAAGGAAGACATAAAACACATTACGTTTTATCTTATGTTTAACGTTTTGTTTTATTTTTATTATTGATCTTGCAAATTAATGGTCTGAGTATTGTCAAAATTTGACAGGTTTTCACTTAACATGATTTCTCTTATCTAAAGTTTTCTCTCTGAATGCAGCAATAACGTTTCAATCTACCAGAACAAAGGAATTTGAAACTTTAAATGCTTCTTTGATTGAAACATGGATAAAGAAAATTGTCAAAATATCCTTTAAGGTGTCTGGTGTAAAGTGATTTTCAATTTAATATTGATTTCTCTTAGTCTCACATTTATTTGATATATATCGATATTTACTCCTAATTTCTTGTACATAATTCACTTTCATATCTGTTTAAATGATTTTAGTAAAATACATGTTCTGTTAACATACAAAAATGTTATGTTCTGTTTATAAATATCCTTTATTTTTTTCATGACTGCTATGATATGTGTCCATTATGTAACAACAACTTGGTGTTAGACATAGCAATCTGCTTTTGTATATGTTTTGGGTGAATTATCATTATTTACAGACATTTAGATAATTCAAATCAAAATTATCGATTTTTTCAAATGAGTATCGATTATTGATCGAAAGAAAAATATCAACGATACATTAATATTGTCTTAATCTATGACAGCTCTATTTTCATGTCATATCAAGTTTCGTTTCAGATTGTGACTATATCTTAAAGATCAGTACATCATCTACATCTCGTAGATTATTGTTTATAGATAATATTGCTGAAAGATGGAACGAAAATTATGGTTTTATTTATTCTGAATGAAATTGCAATTTTGCAATTTTAAGGTCATACATGAAAAATACGTCTTAAATATCTCATCATGAAGACTACCGACTCAGCTTTTTTTAATTTTACTATTTTATGGGTATAACATTGAATTTAATGCTTTGTGAAAACAAATATTAAAACCTCTTTATTCAGACAATTATTATGAGAATAAAGTTTAGGTCATGTATGTCAAGACGTTTGATTGTGTATTTTCTAATTTAGTCTGAAATATCTGGTTGCCAATAAACGTTTAAAGGTGATTGTTTGACAGTTTCAGTACATCCCTTAAGTTTTCTACAAACGATTTTTGGTTGGAAGGGTAGGGTAGACATATGATTGTGATTCATTTTCTCTTACCAATTCTGATATACATGAATATAACCAGAAATATAAGAGAGGTGGAATGAATAGAAAAAAAATATATAGTCCAATGATTTCCATGTCCATACCTAATTCTGAGCTATAGGCATTTTAGTTTGAAAGAAAAAGAGTTAAACGGCTTTGCTATATGATTCTATGGAAAATAAAGTGACCTCTGGAAGTATAAGAGAGACAAAGAGAGACAGAATGAATAGAAAACAATATATAGTCTCCATGCATGGTCCTAAGCTGTAGGCATTGTAGTTTGAGAGAAAAAAAATATTTTTAAAGGCTTTGCTTTATGACTCTGTATAAAATAAAGAGACCCTGGGATCCTCTATACCCCTGACAAGTACAATTTTGGCCTCCGAAACTATTGCAAAAAGAATAAAGAAAATGAATACAATTCTTTTCTGCAATTATGAATTACTAGTATGTTGTATAGTTCTTGTCTTTTATTCTACATATGATATACAAGATCGATGTACAGTAAAACCCCTCTATTAAGACCACCATCGGGACTGGACCAAAGTGGTCTTAATTGCGGGGTGGTCTTAATTGTGAATATTCTTATCAATGCGTCTTAATTGTGAATATTCTTATCAATGCTTACACACTTTTTGACCATGGTCTTTTTTAGTCATTTATTATGAACAAACAAAATATAATTATACCTGCAAATACAACATAAAACTATGTTATAAATTAATATTTGATAGGAAGAAAGAAATTTAATATCAAATTCCATTTTGTCTGATTTCAATATCAATTTCAATATTAATTATTATATGATGTACATAATTCACCCATCAAATAAAACATTAGTTCTACCCATTATCAATGCGCTTAAAGCAAGATTAAACCACTCTACAATTTACTTTCTCACCTTATTTCATACAATATCCCAATGATATACAACAGTACAGTGTTTTTGACACCTTGTGAAATTAGGTGTCATGCTTTAGAGCATTCAAGCTGATAATAACAACAAATTTAAGATCTAGGTAGGTGTTGACTTTAAATCAGTGGTCTCAATAGTGGGGTCAAATAAAGAACAAAACAAAGAAATGGGACTGAATCTGGTGGTCTTAAAAGTGGATAAGTGAGGTGGTCTTAATTCTGGATCATCTAACCATTGACATAAAGAACAGAAAATTCCGTACTTTCAAAAAATGGTCTCAGTAGTGGGGTGGTCTTTATTACGAGGTGGTCTTAAGTAGGGATTCTACTGTACTTTTAACGGGTGTATGGAAAATAAAATCATGCTGTTACAAAAGAAAAAGAAATACAAATGTAAAATATCATTTACACTAATATATACCTGGAAATAAGTTAAGCCCATCACGGAAATTTAAAAGTTATTGTGATTGAAAGCACTGTCATGAGATGACAACTTAATTGAGCTAAGAAATAGTTATTTGATACGTACCGATACCAATTTAGTAATCATAAATTTATTAACTATGAGTGTAGTTTGTTCTTAACCAAATTATTGAAACATAAGCAATTGTGTTGTTTTTAACCAAAATTGTAAGTGTTTATAAGTATGGTGTTGGACCGTTTGGAAAATATTTACTGGTGGATATTTTTGGTAAATGTTAACGATTACGTAACCTAACATAACATTATGTAGCCATTTTGTTTAATAACGTGTGTAACCGCCACGTGCTCGGATGATAGCCTCACCCTTTTCCTCATACTACCAGTAAGGCGTCTAATGCGATTTTGAGGTAAATGTTGCCATTCTTTGTGCAGAGCTTGTTCCAGCTGTTTCAGGTTGACTATAGGTGGTTCATAACATTGCCCAAAAACATTTAAGATTTCAGCTGTAGTCATGTCAAAATTGAGGCAAATGACTGGTGTGCTTAACTTGTTATATATCTATATTTTGGAATCTGTGAAAAAAGATTTATTTGATCATAAAAAGACAAAAGACAAATAGAATAAAGAAGAATGATAAACCGAAGTATATTCAAAACAAGATTGAGAAGATAAATATGTAACTACATGTATTTATTCACAAAATTCCATTCAAGTTTCATTCTGACATTTTTGTAATCGATCTTTAGGAAGTTAAGAGTCTCATATTTGTCAAACTTTGACAGGCTATCACTTAATAAGATTTACCACCAACTTAAAATTTCCGTTTTATGCAATAATGCCGTGCTACTGTACTATAACTGGAAAATTCATTTTTTTTATTTGCACTAGTTGATTAGAATATGAATAAAATCATGTTAAATAATTGAGGAAGATGTATTTCAGTAAAGTGGTTTTCAGTCCCTATTAAATTGTTTATTTCCGTTTTATCATGTTTGTCAATTTGAAAACTCCTGGAAATGTAAAAGATTTGTAAGCATAGTAATATTACAACGTTCAAAATAGAAAGTCATCTATCATGCCGCCGCCTTTTAATGCCATATCGTATTTATTTCATATCGTGACATTGAATGCCATCACGATTAACGTCATTTCTCAAACTTTCACATCATGCCAAGAAGATTAATGTTTTGGGGTCATGAAGGTTGATGTAATATTTTTGTATCTCGTGCATCTCAAGCATCTACTGTTGCAGCAATGTACAATGTTGTTCTCTAAATCTCATCTACTTTGCCTTAAACTCTCTGTTCAAGTTGGTTGCTTTAAAAGTATCTTCTTGTACCTTTGTCAGAAATGTGCATATAAACAATTACTGGATTTAAGTATACATAATCTATTTAGATAGTGTGTGCCGAAATGGACAAATGTTAATACTGTTTAAGACTTATGAAAGTGTCAAAGTAATTAATTACAGCTGTAGTTATACCTGTCTGAAAGATTTAGAAGTTTTCCTCAAATTTTATAGTGCAAAATAAATTATATATGAGAATATTCAATATGTTAATTTGTGCTTGCATTTGTATTGGTATTAATATAACTTAATTTATTGCAAAATAAATGTTTTTATGGTCACTTACAAGCTTGATGGTGGGTTTCATTAGGTCTTTAGTCATAGGTCGAAATATATTGGGTTCGAAAAAGCCGTACTAGTAAGTACACTAAGGTTATCGTTATGAGTAAGTACAATGTGATAATTGATGCTGATTAAGTCCGCCATTTTAGAAGAAGAAATAATTCATAACAATTTTCAATAAATTGCTTTTATACACGGTACTTATACTTTGTTTGATCGCTCATTAGTCCAGGAAGGTTACAACTTATCCGGCAATAGCTAACACTGTAGGAATGTTTGCCACAGTTTGGTATTTTGACTGTCTTTGTTTTCACATTTTTGTAAACAAAGGAATCTGTGTCTACAGTACGTTTTGCGATTGGATTACTGCATAATGTGTATAAAAACACCGGTGGATGATTAACTCTTCAATTCTATGTTAGTAAAATGTCTATACTAATATTAGGAACATCTCATATACACTGGTTGGAACGATTTCTTCGACAAAAGGGTAACAATAACAAATCTTTAAAGCCCGGCCCCAGATGTACATTTTCGAAGTATAAATGGAGGAAAGATTTACAATAAACACCACGTTAACTGTTGAGAACTGAGTGTATCAGAACTGCATCCAAAATGCTTTATCGTACAATTAGGTGGAAACGATATTGTTTCACTAGTGCATCACTGGAACTTCTTGTTTTGTGAATAGTCAACATTTTTGCTACATTACAAGTTCGATACAACATTGCGGAGGTTGTGGTGTTGCAGTTTATTCTCAGACCTAGGCCACGTTATTTATACCAGAGATACAGGAGATACAGTTGTTTAGGCAGTAGCGGATTTTAGGGTATAGCGGATAACATGCCAATATTCCGGATCGACTACATAATAAGTACATACCAACAAGTGAAAAGTGAAATTTCCTGGATCTCAAGTGAAGAAGACAATTATTTACCTTACATCTTAGTCCCAAAGTGAATCTTGGGACTGATATGAATTGTGGTTTAATGTGATAGTTATATATTATCAAATTATTGTAAGGACTATGTTTGCACATTTACTTGAAAATTGCTAGTGAAATATTTGTTTTTTATACATAATGTTCTTGCATCCATTATTGTTATTATACATTTATGAATTTAAATAGTTAGGAGGTAATAATGCCTTAATTTTAAGGTGGTTTATTCGACTTTAGTTGTAAAGTCCCTAAGAATTAGCAGTTTGTTAAAGTCCTTAATTGTAAGGAATACGTACTTTAGTTAAATGTGCCTTAGTTGTAAGGTAATTGTTTAATGCTAAAATATTATTTTAGTAAAATACGCCTTAATTTTAAGGTGGTTTATTCGACTTTAGTCGTAAAGTCCCTAAGAATTAGCAGTTTGTTAAAGTCCTAATTGTAAGGAATACTTTAGTTAAATGTGCCTTAGTTGTAAGGTAATTGTTTAATGCTAAATATTATTTTAGTAAAAATACGCCTTTAATTTTAAGGTGGTTTATTCGACTTTAGTCGTAAAGTCCCTAAGAATTAGCAGTTTGTAAAAGTCCTTAATTGTAAGGAATACTTTAGTTAAATGTGCCTTAGTTGTAAGGTAATTGTTTAATGCTAAATATTATTTTAGTAAAATACGCCTTAATTTTAAGGTGGTTTATTCGACTATAGTCGTAAAGTCCCTAAGAATTAGCAGTTTGCTAAAGTCCTTAATTGTAAGGAATACTTTAGTTAAATGTGCCTTAGTTGTAAGGTAATTGTTTAATGCTAAATATTATTTTAGTAAAATACGCCTTAATTTTAAGGTGGTTTATTCGACTTTAGTCTTAAAGTCCCTAAGAATTAGCAGTTTGATAAAGTCCTTAATTGTAAGGAATACTTAGTTGAATGTGCCTTAGTTGTAAGGTAATTGTTTAATGCTAAATATTTTTTTAGTAAAATACGCCTTAATTTTAAGGTGGTTTATTCGACTTTAGTCGTAAAGTCCCTAAGAATTAGCAGTTTGCTAAAGTCCTTAATTGTAAGGAATACTTTAGTTAAATGTGCCTTAATTGTAAGGTAATTGTTTACTGCTAAATATTATTTTTATTAGTAAAATACACCTTAATTTTAAGGTGGTTTATTCGACTTTAGTTGTAAAGTCCATAAGAATTAGCAGTTTGCTAAAGTCCTTAATTGTAAGGAATACTTTAGTTGAATGTGCCTTAATTGTAAGGTAATTGTTTACTGCTAAATATTATTTTAGTAAAATACGCCTTAATTTTAAGGTGGTTTATTGGACTTTAGTCGTAAAGTCCCTAAGAATTAGCAGTTTGCTAAAGTCCTTAATTGTAAGGAATACTTTAGTCAAATGTGCCTTAATTGTAAGGTAATTGTTTACTGCTAATATATTTTTAGTAAAATACACCTTAATTTTAAGGTGGTTTATTCGACTTTAGTTGTAAAGTCCCTAAGAATTAGCAGTTTGCTAAAGTCCTTAATTGTAAGGAATACTTTAATTAAATGTGCCTTAATTGTAAGGTAATTGTTTACTGCTAAATATTATTTTAGTAAAATACGCCTTAATTTTAAGGTGGTTTATTGGACTTTAGTGAAAGTCCCTAAGAATTAGCAGTTTGCTAAAGTCCTTAATTGTAAGGAATACTTTAGTTAAATGTGCCTTAATTGTAAGGTAATTGTTTACTGCTAAATATTATTTTAGTAAAATTAAATACGCCTTAATTTTAAGGTGGTTTATTCGACTTTAGTTGTAAAGTCCCTAAGAATTAGCAGTTTGCTAAAGTCCTTAATTGTAAGGAATACTTTAGTTAAATGTGCCTTAATTGTAAGGTAATTGTTTACTGCTAAATATTATTTTAGTAAAATACGCCTTAATTTTAAGGTGGTTTATTGGACTTTAGTCGTAAAGTCCCTAAGAATTAGCAGTTTGCTAAAGTCCTTAATTATAAGGAATACTTTAGTTAAATGTGCCTTAATTGTAAGGTACTTGTTTACTGCTAAATATTATTTTAGTAAAATACGCCTTAATTTTAAGGTGGTTTATTGGACTTTAGTCGTAAAGTCCCTAAGAATTAGCAGTTTGCTAAAGTCCTTAATTGTAAGGAATACTTTAGTCAAATGTGCCTTAATTGTAAGGTAATTGTTTACTGCTAAATATTATTTTAGTAAAATACACCTTAATTTTAAGGTGGTTTATTCGACTTTAGTTGTAAAGTCCCTAAGAATTAGCAGTTTGCTAAAGTCCTTAATTGTAAGGAATACTTTAATTAAATGTGCCTTAATTGTAAGGTAATTGTTTACTGCTAAATATTATTTTAGTAAAATACGCCTTAATTTTAAGGTGGTGTATTGGACTTTAGTCGGAAAGTCCCTAAGAATTAGCAGTTTGCTAAAGTCCTTATTTGTAAGGAATACTTTAGTTAAATGTGCCTTAATTGTAAGGTAATTGTTTACTGCTAAATATTATTTTAGTAAAATACGCCTTAATTTTAAGGTGGTTTATTCGACTTTAGTTCGTAAAGTCCCTAAGAATTAGCAGTTTGCTAAAGTCCTTAATTGTAAGGAATACTTTAGTTAAATGTGCCTTAATTGTAAGGTAATTGTTTACTGCTAAATATTATTTTAGTAAAATACGCCTTAATTTTAAGGTGGTTTATTCGACTTTAGTCGTAAAGTCCCTAAGAATTAGCAGTTTGCTAAAGTCCTTAATTGTAAGGAATACTTTAGTTAAATGTGCCTTAGTTGTAAGGTAATTGTTTAAAGTAAAATACGCCTTAATTTTAAGGTGGCCTTAATTTTAAGGTGGTTTATTCAACTTCAGTCGTAAACTCCCTAAGAATTAGCAGTTTGTTAAAGTCCTTAATTGTAAGGAATACTTTAGTTAAATGTGCCTTAGTGGTAAGGTAATTGTTAAATGCTAAATATTATTTTAGTAAAATACGCCTTAATTTTAAGGTGGTTTATTGGACTTTAGTCGTAAAGTCCCTAAGAATTAGCAGTTTGTTAAAGTAATTAATTGTAAGGAATACTTAAGTTAAATGTGCCTTAGTTGTAATGTAAGGTAATTGTTTAATGCTAAATATTATTTTAGTAAAATACGCCTTAATTTTAAGGTGGTTTATTCGACTTTAGTCGTAAAGTCCCTAATAATTAACAGTTTGTTTAAAGTCCTTAATTGTAAGGAATACTTTAGTTAAATGTGCCTTAGTTGTAAGGTAATTGTTTAATGCTAAATATTATTTTAGTAAAATACACCTTAATTGTAAGGTGATAATTTTCAACGAGTTAAAATTCTTTTCTTAGTCAATGTTCCTTGATTTTAAGGAATATGAGTTCTTTTCTTAGTCAATGTTCCTTAATTTTAAGGAATATGAGATAAAGCTTTAATTTTAAAGCCACTTTCCATATAGACTGTTCTGTTTTGTTATTTTATAAAGTTGTAGTATGAATTTCTTTTAGTTTTTAAATCATTTGTTATTTGTTGGTACCTTTCTATGCTTAAACATTTAGTATTTGTTTGATCAGATTGTAAATTCCTTTGCTGTATTGTTTCAATTTGTTTGCATGTAACTTTATTGCATAGATTGTAATATTTTTATGTTCAATCACAGTCATATTACTATTTTACCAGTTAACACAACAATTAATTTTTCAATATATGCTTAATGTGTATTAATCATATAGTATTATCACATTAATATTTCTCTTATAAATTATATTAATGTCAAGTTAATTTACTCACTCAAGTCTGTTGTTTAAATCCAGATATTTATCATGCCTTTAAAACGAAATTGAACTCAAAGATGGTATCCCAGATAATTACTGTAGGGTTTCCTATCCAAACATTGATACAGCTGTTTCATTAGTCAGAGCTTGTGGTCAGTATTCGTACATGATGAAAGTAAACATCAACAATGTTTATCGTATTGTTCCTATACACCCAGATGATTTTGATACTTCTTGGGTTCAAATAAATGATAGATATTATTACTTTACCTATGGGTCTGAGCTATGCTTGCACATTGTTTGACAGGATCAGTTCTGATATTCAGTGAATTGCAGAAAACAAACTTGTTTATATAATTGTGCACACATTCTAGATGATTTCTTTTTTGTTGGGGACAATTAACAACTGTGTGAAAAAGGTTAATAAATTTTAATTGCTGGTGTGCTTTAGTTGGTTTACCAATTAATCATGCTAAAACTTGTCGGCCATGCAGAATCATGTCTTTTGTTGGAATTGAATTGGACTCGGTACTAATGGAGAAAATATTGCCCCAAGAAAAATTTAATAAGATTCGCCTAGCTCTTGACAAATTCAAGCATCGGGAAAAAGCAACTCTCCTTGAACTACAGTCTGTTATTGGTTTGCTTAATTTTGCTTGTGCTGTTATTGTTCCAGGCAGGGCATTTTTACGTCGTATCATTGATCTAACTATTGGTTTAAAGAAATCTCACCATCATCGACAGTTATCAAAAGATGCTAGAGCAGATTTTCTGGCATGGTCATCGTTCATGTTTCAATTTAATGGCAAGTCGATGTTTCTACCTGACCATTGAGTCACTTCTGTGTCATTAAATCTTTTCACAGATTCTAGTAATGTCAGATTTGGAGGGTACCTGTCAAACAAATGGTTTTCAGCCAGTTGGCCTAATGAATGGTTGAAATATCACATAACTGTACAAGAACTATTTCATATTGTTTAAGCTTGAAAGGCCCGTGTTAGTTTCACATTTACTGCTGTCTATAGCACATTGCTACAAATGGGGACTTGCACAGTTGTGTGCTAAAGAATAAGACTGTGGAACATTGGAGCTGCCTCCACTGCAGCGCAACAAGGTTTTTTCAGAAGAAAAGATTGAACTTACATGCATATGGTCATCTTGTGCATTTTAAAAAGTATATAAGAATTCCTTTGTTACAAGTGTAATTAATGGCAAATGGATAGCAGTCCTCTAACAAATGCATAATAAGTTTTTACATGCATTAATTGTAAGCAGCATTCACAAGATTTGTAAAAACAATTTGTTAACTTTGTTGTCATAAGGACAAGGGCCTTTGACATATAGCCATAGTCATTCTGCTTTGATTACATTTTCTTTCAAATTAATATGATCTCAATGTACAACTTTGCACAAATAATGCAAATAATTTGTAAACATGTGTTTTTCTAGCATTACAACAGTCACTAAATTAAGTTATGTCATGGGGACAGGGACCTCTGACAGTAAGGTGTTTTCAAACAATATATATTTGTTAAACCATTGTGCCAATTTGAAGTACCTGGAGTTTGCTATTTAACACTTTTTCTTTTCAATCTTTAATATCTTTGCATCAGAATGCACATAATCTTTTTTTTATGTATTTTTCAAGGAATGGCGGCAATTATTACAATCACAACATCACTTTTTGTCATGGGGACACGGGCCTCTGACAAAAACTTGTTTTCAAACACAGACACTCACTTGTACGTTTGTGCCAATAATATGTTATATGTTCATATTACGATATTAGAATTTGTATATCTCTTGTTATGTACATAATGTTCAATTTTAAATTCATGATTATTCCTTTGTGTTAAGGTAAATTAAAACTTCATGTCTTAGGTTAAGATGCCAGCATGGTTATATTTTAATTTGTATCAATTTAAGATCTACTTGGATATTACACATATGGTGATATCAGTATACACCTTTACTCTAAAAAGGTAATCTAAATAAAGACAACATTTATTTCAGTCACAAGTTTACTTTATGTCATGGGGACAAGGGCCTCTGACATACAAGGTACCTTCTAACACATACAGTCAATTAAATCCGTAGTGCCAATAAAAATGTTGTCTTATATTAGGTAGTTTAGTTATCATCTTGTGATGTACATATTTTTAATATTCTTGTTTATTTCATTAGCATTGTTTCAAACATTTAAAGAATAATTTTGTTTGTCCCCTTTTACATGACTAGTCAATTTCATTAAAGAAGTTTTGGTTGGGGGAATTGTGTTTTACACAATTTGTGGCAATATTCTTAGAACCCAACCTTTGATAATTTTTCGGGATATGTGTGTATATAATTTTATATACATTTTTCAGAAATGTTTGCTTGCTTTGTATACAATTTTATGTTATATTATAACTTTCATATCAGCATTGTTTTATATGTTTATATGTCATTTATTATTAAATGGCCATTTCACAATTTTATGTTAGTTTGATAACTTTCATATCAACATTGTATTATATGTTTTTCCGTCATTTATTATTAAATGGCCATTTCAATTTCAAAGTGTAGTTGTTATTCTTGAAAATTATCAAACAAAGAAAACTTCTTCAGGCAAAGATACAACAAATTGAAATGTTGACATAAAACTTAATTTATTGCAAAATAAATGTTTTTATGGTCACTTACAAGCTTGATGGTGGGTTCATTAGGTCTTTAGTCATAGGTCGAAATATATTGGGTTCGAAAAAGCCGTACTAGTAAGTACACTAAGGTTATCGTTATGAGTAAGTACAATGTGATAATTGATGCTGATTAAGTCCGCCATTTTAGAAGAGGAAATAATTCATAACAATTTTCAATAACCCACCATCCCACCCACATTCAGTATTCAATTTTTGACAAGCTTATAAACATCAAAAAGGTTTTGTGTTTGTTTATAATTTTATGTACAAATGATTTTTCTTTTCACTTCAAGATATGTGTGTATATTAATTTCATACACAGTTGTAGGCAAGGCAGGCAATATTCTTAGAACCCAACCTTTGATAATTTTTCGGGATATGTGTGTATATAATTTTATATACATTTTTCAGAAATGTTTGCTTGCTTTGTATACAATTTTATGTTATATTATAACTTTCATATCAGCATTGTTTTATATGTTTATATGTCATTTATTATTAAATGGCCATTTCACAATTTTATGTTAGTTTGATAACTTTCATATCAACATTGTATTATATGTTTTTCCGTCATTTATTATTAAATGGCCATTTCAATTTCAAAGTGTAGTTGTTATTCTTGAAAATTATCAAACAAAGAAAACTTCTTCAGGCAAAGATACAACAAATTGAAATGTTGACATAAATTCTGTTATGCTTCCATTGCGTGCCCAAACAAAAAGGCAATAATTTCTGATAGAATTTCTGGTACATGTACATCGGTGCACAAAAGGGACAATATGCTCAGAAATGTCAATTACATATTTATACCAGTTTTGCCAGTCCTTACCAGAACAAAACACAGTCATTTAATATACTGACCTTTCCAGAAAAAAAGAACAATCATTTAATTAAGATATATATAGATCTGTATTTATATTTTCTAAAATAATATTTTAAAAAGTGATATAGGTGTACATGTAAATAAGAATATATTAAGTGGTCATATTTAGAATAAAGGATTACGGATGTCTTCTCATTCACTTGATGCATTAATTTTGTAAAGACATTTTTTGCAACTAGCGCGGCTCAGTAATCAAATGCATTATATATTCCAGGTACCAATTTCAAACGGTGACTTTATTTTTGAACGAAGAATCTCTGTACTCTTTTTTCGTGGATAAATCAAAATATGAAATAGTTTCAAATACTAATATCTAATACAGTTTAAACGTTTAAGTGTACCATTACAAAAAGGGCACAATATGTGTTTATAAATATTTTCATAAGCTCACCTTCAGTCAGTCTTTAAGACGAGGAAAAAAAGACCTAAAACTTGTCGATGTAATATATGTCTCTGGCATTCATGTTTCATTTCCATTAGATAAGACCTTCAAGAAATGCAGACAAACGCAACGTTAAACTATTTGTCATCGTTAAAATGACATGTTACTGATATTTGATTATTTTAAAGTTATGAGTAAATTAAATATTGTCATTAATACTGTTACACGCGGTTTTAATCAGATCAAGAGCATGTAAAAGCGGAACAACAAAGCGAAACATTGGTAATTTGTGCTACATAGATGTTGCTTTTATTAAGTGTACGTTAAATATGATGCGAATCTCAAGTATCAAGAAATTGCAAAGGTTGTATTCCAAGAACACTTTAAATGTGTCCATCCTATTAAAGACGACGAAATATGCATTCAATATTATGAACCGATAACCCAAATTTGAAACAGTCACACTAGTCGATCCTAAATAAAATGGCCTGAAATACCTGTATAGTTGTTACATGACGATGTCCCACTCACATATGACAGAGACAGTAAGATGATTTTTGCAAAGAAGACAGTACAAGTGACAGTACTTTAATACCCACCTTGAGACTTTTTCTTGTTTCCTTAACTAAAAGGCCAAAAGAAAATAGCAAGGAAACATTATGAGGCATCCATTTCCGTATGCCAGTTGTATAGTATCAAATTTGCTTGAGGTCATGGATATAACGATTAAACGATTGAACATGTGAATTCACAGAAAAGAAGGGAATATTTAAACACTTGAGAGTGAATTTGGCTGTATAGCTCAGTCCTTTAAATGTTACCACGACACTGCATTGCTTTTCAAACATCCCTCTTAGCATTCGCTATAGATATGACATTCATCCTATTGTTCAAATGAATGTCTGAGTAATTGTAATGAAACGAGAACGTCATTATCAAACGTCATTATCAAAAGTTCATCAGTGCTCATACAAACATTTCTAACTGTTTGATAGATTACATGGTATTTCATCCACTGTTTTAAATGGTATCAAAAAACAAATCGACAAGCAATTGCAGTTATGCATGTCTGAACATTAACTTTTCATTGTAATTATTTCCAGCCACAGTTCTCTTACAGTCTCCTTTTAGGTAAAACCCGTAATGGTAAAAGTGATCGAAAAAAATTTGCAACAGTTGTGTGTATATATGTATTTGTTATGGTTGAAGCAAAAGGGTAATATTGAAAGAATTTTCTGTGGCGAGAAATTGCCTGAAAGAGATCTCTGAGTAAAACAGTAATCTGATATAGTCAACGTGTTTTGTTACTGATGTGAGTTTCATTGTAAATCAACAACAACAACAAGATATTTTTTACATCTCTTCAACAACAACAACAACAACAATAATTTTTACATCTCTTCAACAACAACAACAACAACAATAAAATCTTTAAAATCCTCAAAGCTAAAATATGTATTGGGTCAAGCTTAACAAGCCTTTTAAAATATTGGTTATGAAATGAAATGTTGTTAATGTAGATAGGCGATATTCAGTATCATTTATGCTGGAAACGTTTAAATCTATATTATTAAATTATATCCCAATTAGCGTGTGAGTATATCAGATAATTCTTAAATGTGATTAATTTATTTGATATTTCATACAGTCACGACGGATAATTCAATAGCCCATTTGTAAAGATCAGCGACCAAAATGGTACATATAGTAGGAATACTTTAAGTTTATTATCTGCAAAAGTAAATTGAATTAGAAATGAAGTTGATATCAAAACGGAGAGTAAAGATCATCAAGGAAGAGTAACGTTCAAAGCAAGCATGCCTCCTATCACATATTTTTTATTTGAAATAACTTTACAAAAGTTGGCATGTCTTCATTTTAATACTTTTAATTTCTGTGTTGAGTGCGTGCAGGAGATATATTTGAAAATATTTAAAGTAATTTGTTTTGTTGTTTATAATACATATTGTAAAAGATGTCTCTTGCACCTCTTCACTTTATTCTACAGACATAAAACATATGGCAACAGTTCGTGCTTTTAATATTACTTTAACGTTTTATTTCTTTATTGATCTTAAAGAATATTTTAAGTCTGGGTATTGTCAAAATTTGACAGGTTTTCATTTAACATTATTTCAGTTAACTTAAATTTTCTCCCTGAATTCAACAATAACATTTCCATTTATAGAACACAATACTTAGAAGCTTTACTTGCTACTTTCATTAAAATATGGATAAAGAACCATTTCAAACATTCCATTAATGTGTCTGGTATGAAAGTGATTTTCAATTTACTATTGATTTATGTGCACCTCATTTGTATATGTTGTATATGTTGTTCCCAGAAACTCTCATCAGACGTGGACATGTATTGTTATTTATGTTTCTGTTGTGTTTTTATTTTGTTTTGTTATATATGAAAATACGTCTTGAATATCTCATTATGAAGACTGTCGTTTCAGTGAATCTTTTCCAATTTTACTATATTAATGTAATAAAATAAATTCATTGGTGAATGAAAACCATAAAAATAGAGAAAAACTGAATCTTTAAAGAAAGCCTAAAATGACAAAATTGAAAATGTTGCAGACTCCTTTTGATTGAGCCTGTTTATAGACGGTTCTGGAAAGTGAACGTTACCGACCACGCCCTCTACCACCGGCTTTAGCAGAATTCAACATTTCAAGCCTCCATTTATAAATAAAGATTGTAATTTAAATCCTTATAGCGAAGAATAAAGTTAAGGTCATAACACGGTGTTTGATTTCTGTCTGCAATTTTCGTGTACTTTTTGTAATAAATGCTTCCGAGAAATCACAGTTTTTTCCAGATTACAAAGTACGTATAAAAAGTGTGAAGTCCAAATCTAAAAGTTGATTTTTGGCAGTTTCTGCATGGTTGCATGAATTCAATTTTATTCATAGAATACAACTTTACAACTGAAGTAATGCACAGCTTTAAAATATACTAAAGAAGAACAAATAACAAGAAGACGAGTAAAATGACAGGCGCGACATATAAATGATTTTACCTTGATTTCAAAATATTTTTCTACAAGGTTTATTGGTCACAATTAACCACTCGGTCATGCAGTCACTCCTAATAGCTTATTTGAATCTTAATATTTAGAGACAATGCTTAATTATTCGCCCAACCCATTATCATTAATCTACATGAAACCTAATGCCAAGTAGTTGGCAGCAAACCTGGTAACGAATGTTTTTTTAGATTCGGATTACGTGCTATGCATTCGTTTTTTCAAAGAAATCAGAAGTATTATAATAGTGATAATTTTCGTGATGTTTCCTGTGCAAAGCTCTCGAAAGTTGTTCAAATAGATTCGGTCCAGTGCATACCTTGATCAAATAGAAACCTTAAATAGATTTTGAAAGTTAAATCTTTAACGATTTTTATCTATCGATTTGTAATGCATGATGAGCTGGAATCTCTTTCCATCGTCATGTGGTGTACGTCACCAATACTGTCTTTCTAACCAATGACTTGATGTAAATAACCCCCGCGGGAATGTTCTTTTGGGTGTTGCTCGAATGGTTCCAGTCGGTTGCATAAGAAGGTCACAAGGCACCTTTAAATGTAATATTTTGCAAAAGATGACATACCAGGCTTGCTTTTAGGTTATTCTCTAAATGATTGTACATATATGAATGAGTTGAACTATGATGATACACGGAAGATGAATGAGAATATTATGTACATCATGGAGAAAAAAATATTTTTGTAGTCCCAGTAAATAATCATATTTTTGTTAGGGCTATAAGGACTAACGCGATTTTATTGGCAACATCGTGGACGTTTTTTTTCGGTAAGCATAACGGATAGGCAATAGCACCATTTTCAGATTTTAGAAAAAGAATTTCAGGTGGAAGGTTATCCATATGATTGTCATTCTTATATTTCCCTTACCAATTCTGATTTACGTGAATATAATCAAAACCATCAGTATGTTCATCCACGTTATGGGCGCCACAGTCAAATTTAGAATTTAGATAAAAAGAGTTAATAGAAAGTAATATATAACCAAATAATTTTAATATATGTTTACATGGCCAAGAGTGTTGGCATTGTAGTTTGGGAGAAAAAGATTTTTAAAAATTTGACTCTTTGTAAAGTAAATTTACCCATGTCGGGACAAATTTTATACCCAGGACGACCATGGTTTGAACAAGCTCAGTAAGGGTACACTAAACAACTGACATGTACAAGTTTGTTAAATGTTTTTTGCACTAAGAATACGAAACAATTCTTTTCTGCAATTATGGAACAATGTTATATTTGTATTCAACATCTCATATGCAAGATCCATGCTCTTTTAATAGGTTTATAGAGAATAAAAGATTTTTGACAATAGTCATTTAATATATGTTATTACAAAAACAGGAAAAAACAACAACAATATTTTAGAGTCTGTGAAAAAATCAAATGCACGATGTACCAAAATAATCTTCAGCATTTAAATATTGTACAATTACAAACAAGATTGAAAACATATATGTAATTATTATTCAATAAATTTCTAGTGTTTTTTGTGTGTCTTTATTTTTATATGTTGACAGTTTTGTAACCGATCTTAAGGAAATAAAATATCTGACTTTTGTCAATCTTTGACAGACTATCATTTAATAAGATTTACCACCAACTTAAAGTTCTTTTTTATGCAATAATGCGTGCTACATTACTATAACTGCTTAAAATCATGTTAAAATTATTGAGGAAGATGTTTTTCATAAATGTGACTTTACAGTTTAATTATGTTGTCAATTTGAAAACTTCTGAAAATGTTAAGATTTTTAAAAATTGTTGTACATGTATATATGTATTACATTGTTTGAAATAGAAAGTCATTAGCAAGCCTCTCGCTCATGCCAAATCATATTGATTTCATATCGTGACATTGAATGTCATCACAATCATCGGCAGGCCTCAAAATTTCACATCATGCCAAGAAAATTAGTTTTGAGGCCATGAAAATCAGTGTAAAGATTTAAGTACATGTATTCATTTATTTTTGTATCTCCGGGGTCTAAAGTTACAGCACTGAATAATGATGTCTTCAGAAGCTTCTCTGCTTGCAGTTAGTCTGTAAGTAGGGTGCTTTGAGGCCGTAGTCTAGAAGTGGGCACCTTCATAGGATATGCTCTGGAGTGTGGTTTTTAGTGAGTATTGTTGTGACTGAGGCATACATACGAATAGGTTACTTAGGTACTTAGCTCACCAAAGTGCATGTTTACAAGTTAAAAATTCAAGTATAATTATTATTCGATTCAGTAAGTGTGTGCCAAAATTGACACTTGTAAACAATGTCTTAGAGTTATGAAATTGTCTAAGTAATTTAATACAACCGTTAATAAACTTGTCTAGAAATAAGTAAAGAATACCAAAAAAGAAAAAAGATTGATTAAAAAACATGTTTAAAAAGACAAAGAGCAGATAAATTTATATCCTAATTTTAATCACCGGGACATTAAAAAAATCAGCAATAATTAGGAAACAAAAAGTACAAATTAAAACACAAAATGGTTGCTTTCATTTTAATTTTAAGTTAAAGTTACAAGACACATCCGATTTAAAAAGAAATACCACGAAATGATATCTAATTGAGACATTTATTTTGTATTTAGAATAATCGCGTCGTATCTGATGTTTAATATTTTCAACAGTTTCCTGAAAGAGTGCGGAGAAGTGAAAAATAAAGAATATATGGGAGCAATCAACATGTTAATTGTCTCGGTATTTAGGCGCAATTTATTCCATCATGCTTCGATTGCGTGTCCAGACAAATAAATAGGAAACTATATCTGGAGGATTGAATTAATGCTTTATTGTTTTGCACAAATATTTAAACCAGTTTCGCAAGTCTTTCAAGGGAAAAAAATAAGCTATAGGTAGATAATTATATAAATCAATGCCAGTTTTTGATGCTCCAAATTGTAAATCAAATGCAGTATACAGCAGTCGGATGCCAAATTTAGTGTCAAATGTCACTTGAAATAGAGTATTGGATATGTTTATAGTTTCTTAACATATTTAATAAATCAATCATTTCTTGGTTTTAGACAACAATCGGTCAGCTAAAACATTTCAGGACCTTTATATATTCTATAATCTTAAAGGAGATTTTTTTGGCTAGTAAATATTATTTGTGTCTGGAAGTTGGATTTCCGACAGCGATAAAGGTATGCGCTTTTCTCAACTGAATGAAATGTGATTTTTTATCTATTTTAATTGGTACAGGACAACTATTTGAAATTCCTTATCAGTAATGTTTTATCATTTCATATTTCGATTTCTTAGCTATTGAGTACTTTAACTGTTTCATTACTTTTTTATTTTTATTTTTTTATTTTATTTTTTTTTTGGGGGGGGGGGGGCGATAACATATACAATGTAATATGGGGTTGTCATGTTATTACATGTGAATGAATGTAGAAAATCGCGCACTTTTATTTACATTTACCCAATTAATAACATGACAACCTGCATATTATGTAACAGTTAGTCACAGACCTTTCTAGATTAATAAAAAGACACTTACGGGATGATGTATATAATACCAGTTTGAAAGAAATCGGAACATCAAGTAAAAAAAACAGTTTCATGAACGATTACTATAGAAATTTTAGATTTGCATCTCACTTGTTTAACTTTACTTCTGTCAAATAAAAATATAAAAAAAATATACAAGGGGAGCGGTGGCCTAGTGGTTAAGGTGTCTGCCTCTCAACCCAGTGGGTTCGAGCCCTACACGGGTCACGACCATGTTTCTTCACATGACACCAGTACTGGTTGGTTCCAGGAAGCGGACTCGAAAGTGATTGATATAAGTTGCATGAACTTGTTTCGCAATCGAGCTAAAATAAATATGTTTAAACCAAATAAAAATATCAAATATCCAGATATATACGTATTTGAATTTCCGAAAAAAAAGATCATATTATTAAGAGGTTAACACACGGCAGAGTAGGACCGAAAGGTAATAATCGGCTAGTAAAATGAGTAATGACCCCGGGGAATGAATTCCCGAGCCGTCTCTGACGTGTATTAACCTCTTCGATCTAATACTAGCACTGTTTTACATATCTTGAAGATCAGAACTTTATTGATATTGAAAAAATGCAGTTTTATATAAGGTCATATATGAAACATAAGTCGTTAATATATCACTATGAAGACTGTGATTTCACCGTTTTTTATCTTACATTAAAGCCTTCATTTAAACGCACGTTGTAATTTTAGGTTCTTATAGTGGAAAGAGTTAAGGTCATACAACGACGTTTGATATACAGAAATTTTGCACCATTTAAAAAAAATGTAAGTACAAGGGACGAATTAAAAGACAGACACAAAAATTGATTTTACATTGAATGATAAGGCTTTGACATTGACATTATTCTACAGAAATGAAATGTGAGCTCATATTGGACTTGTTTTCATCTTTGCAGACAGTTTAATAAATGCGTTTCAACATTTAATGGAAAGAAAGAGTAACCTTGAATGATATTTGATTTTAATTTATTATGCACTCTTGGGAAACTCTTTCATTTTTCATATATGAGAGAACGTCTTATGACATTTTTCAATTCTCTGATATTGCAACCATCGGTATATATTTAACTGTTGTATGACGAACGCTCAAAAGATGCGAGAAATAAGCATCATGAGGCATTTACATTATAAAAATAATTTACATTATAAAACCAATTGAATTCGTGGATATCATATAAAATTCCATTTGTTTTAAGCGTTTTTAACTATGCACCAACCAATTAAGAAACAATAACCATTTTCCATTGCTCATGCTAATTCGCCTGATCCAAGCAATGTTAAGTGATTTTATAAAAGCTTATAAATTTAACACATATAGTCCCTTTTTCTTAGTTATTATCAAAACATATTTTACCTTACATAACCTTTCCGTATGAATTGATTAAATTAAGTTTCTACCCGTTGAATGGATAAGGCGAAAAGACAAACAAATGGTTAAAAAGTGAAAGTACTAGAACTTTAATGGTAAGTTTTCTTACAATCGATGCAATTGTTCTTCTCTTTCACAAGTTAGGAATATGTTTTGCATTTGCCATTTCCGGATTTAATTTAAGCATTTGTTTAAAATCCACATAAAACGTGTTGCTTAACATGTCAAAACATTGCTTATTCAAAGACAGTTTTCAATTTGTTTTAATATTATCTTGTGTTATCAAAATTAACTTTCAATCCTGAGATTGCAATTAATGTGCCCAATGTGTCTTGAGTTTTATTTAAAAAAGAGGCATAACCATCTATAATCATCATCACCAAAAGAGAAGTTTGATTTCTTGTGTACATCTAATATATATATATATATATATACAAAGATAGGTTTTTGTGAAATGCAGAAAATGAATACCATTTAATTTTTACACGTTTATTTTCTGTTAGCGCTTTATACACATATCTTCAGACATGACATATATCATAACTAATATTAGAATTTAAAATTTTGAAACATTGTTCAATGGTTCCTGCTATTTTTATTAAATATTAACTAAGTGGTAATTAATGGCATCAATGAAGGTAGAATATTATTGGTGTTGGATTTTTGGGACGATAAACATTCTAAGATATCATAACACGTTTCTCTTTTCATATTACAGAAGTAGTGGAAACAAATAATGTGTTGCATTTAGCTTATATACAATTTTTCAAATGTTTATTTAACATTTTATTTTTCAAGAGAAAAAATGATTTGCACAGTCTGATCAATCTTAGGTCTAAGTTTAAATGAAGATACGAAAAACCCAAAAATATCAACTGAAGGAAAAGTCAAAAGTCACCCACTGCAACTGTTCTCTTTTGTTAATAGATTTTGTGATATGTTGTCCTGGCAAGTGTAACGGTTTATTGAGTTGATACATTTGGCATGGTAATAAAAAACGAGTTAGCCTGATGCACTAATAGGCAAAGCATTCTTATTACGGGAGTGTAGATTTTTTGCCAAAATGATCCCTTGATCATGTTCTGTCCGACATTGATAGCGACACCGTATCTGAAATGTTACTTTTGAAATGTTTTTAAAGAAAGTAACCCCTCTTATATATGTATCGCTATAAAACAGTTACAAGTCATTCTTGATTATTCACTTTTAATGTAGAACTACTTGAAAGGCCATTTAATTCAAAATCCCTCTTAAAATAAATGAAACAATGGAAAGAATATTTTGAAATATCGCCTAAAAACGTTCTTTTTGGTATCAAACATTCGCTTTTCCGCTGTCGAGAATTACCTTCCTTTGGAGGCAGTACACAGTTTCGGTCGTTTAGTTTCGAATTGGCCAGGGTCATATTTACAAATAAGAGACCATTTTGTAATTGAAGTGGATATTTGAGCTTCTAAATATTCAAAGTTGCTATATTTCAAGTTTCAGTGGCTAGTATTGTGTTTCGGTTATCAAGTTAACTTGATTTTAGTGGTGTTTGACCCATACATTTTGGGGAGTACCTGTCATATTCGAATTTATGACCCATAAAGCCAGCTCGGAAATCAGCTCTTCAATTTAAAGGGTATGCAGAAGACTTAAAATAGTGAAAAAGTAGGTGCATGTCACCCTGTTTGGATGTTATTTTCAGAATGTGTATTATTTGAGAAGGAAGAAACACTATAGCTTGTGATTTTAATTTTTTTACGTTAATATATTTTTGTTATTTTTCGAATAGTTGTAATCCACTCTTTTTGTCGTTGATTTTCGCGACCAAAACAATGAAAAACACAGGGCTATGTGCCAGAAAACTAGAAGGTGGACATGTATTTTAATTGTTTGATGTGAGATATATATGTATATGTTATATATGAAATGCGTGTATTTCAGGTGTGTGCTTACAGACTTGTGTGTAAGGTTTTGATTGTGGCGCAGTCAGTTGTTTGTCGAGAAGCCTTGAAAACTGTGTATTGTCCACTTAAAGACATTTTTTACAGTTTTATGAAAAAATAATCCTTTCATAGAATTTTCTAAATTTTTTGTATGATGAGTAAAATTTAATGACGAATTTAAAAATAAAAAGAAAAATATATCTTGACGTGTTGGATTTCTTGTAAAATGGCAGTTTCCATGGTAACCGTATATCTTAAAACTGTCAAAGTAGCCTAAATGTGTTATAACGAATAGAAAATGTATAAGATAGCTTAAAACACACAACGAGCATTGTTTTATGCAAAGATAAACTTATCTAATGATTCTGTATGAAACATATGATAATCTGAACATATTTCTTTAAAAAATGAGTTTTAAATGTTCCTCAACCGAACAAAAAATGAGAAAAATGAACATGAATTCTCAGAATTATTAGAGATATTGAAAAAAGTGTTTCATAGGATTTTCTAATTTTTTTGTATGTTGTGTAAAATTTAATGACAAATTCAAAAAGAAAAAGAAAAATATATGTTGGCGTAACGGATATTTCGAAAAATGGCAGTTTCCGTGGTAACCGTATATGTATCTCAAAATTGTCAAAATAGTCAAACTGTGTTATAATAATGTATAAAATAGCTTATTACACTCACAATAAACATAATTTTATACAAAGCTTGCTTTATCTTAGGGTTTTGTATAAAAACAAACGATAATTTGAACATATTTCTTAAAAAAAATGAGTTTTCATGCTTTTTAACTAAATAAAAAATAAGAAAAATAAACATGAATTCTGTAAAAAATTAAAGCTATCAAGAAATTTCTTTTATAGAATTTTCTACATTATTGATATATCAAGTAACATTTGATTGTGGATTCAAAAATAGAAATAAAATATATATGTTGACGTGTTAGTTTTTTGTAAACGGGCAGTTTCCATGGTTACCGCATATGCCAACTGTCAAAATTACCACGCTTTTTTAAGAAATATCAGTGTTATACTAAATGTATTGTCAAATATAAAACATGTTGTAATAAGAATTTCTTTTTCTTTTGATGTTATATTAAGTAAATGATACTGAATATTTTTTCAAAACATATCTAGGGCCATATTATTTTTTTCACTCGACTAACATACGCGAACAGTAAGCAAGTATTCAGAAATTTACAAAGAAAATAATGAAATTCTGAACATTTCTTGGATATTAATTTTGTTTTTTATTCAACACTTTTAAAATATATCATTTTAAACTTCTTTGCCCAGTTGTCTGCCAGTAAACAAGTCGCGACGCACTTTTGTCACTATACCACAAGTGGGTGGGGTAACGCGCGCAGAATTATCATCAATGCTGTCGTACTAATGCTTGGAGAAATCCTTTATGTGATGTTGTCTAAACGACATTCTTATTCTTTTGAACCAATGTCCTTTTGAACATTTAGAAATATCTATTCTGTATTATTTACTCATTATTTGCTTATAGCCGAAATTTAAACACTTATCCGAATACTTTTCAACTTGACCTTGATAGAGGTCAAAGTCGGGATCCTTGGCCCGTGACTTACGGTATTTTAGAATGTATCAAATATAATCAAGGAAACGTAGAAAATACTTAAGTTTTGATAGGCGGCACTTAAAAAGATATACTTTATTAATAACATCATATTCATGTATATATAATTACCAGTATATCAATTTGAAATTAATTTGCTAAACCACATTAACTTACTTTGAAAGATCCAGCCATTGTTGTTACACATGACTATATTGAATGAATTATCTTTTCTATTTATGTCGGTTACTGTGTTATTAACGCAGTAAGTAGATTATACAAAAAAAAATGTTTGACTGACGATGTTGTCATTTGTTAAAAGTTAAGTGGTCAGTAATTAATGAATTTACATATTACATATTAAACCTAATTATAAATCAGTAGTTATTGTTTGCTTAAACTTTCATTTAATCTTATTCTCATTTCACCAACTACATGCGTGTTCTTTTATCTAAATATTAAATGTAATGAAAAAAATATCATTAGTTTGTCCAATTTATTAAACACACGAATATCTGCTTAATCTGTAAAAATTGAAAAACAAGATCAACAAAGAAGAGCGGGATTCAACGAATGAAACCCCAAACACATTAGCACATTAAAGCGTACTTAAAAGACACGAAAACTGAATCTAAAATGCAAGGGATGTAACACATTTTTCTAAAGACTTAAATGTAATGCAATTATTTCCCCTGTTAAGTTTCCACCGCTACTGTATATATGTTCAGTGGAGCGCGGTCTCCAGAATCATGTATACCTGTAATCAAGAAAGCAAGAATTATTCTATAGAAATAACTTTGAAACATCTTTAATATTTGACAACAATTTTTGCAAAAAGATATAAGCATAGTCAACATAGAGATCAGGTTGCTTTATCTCAACTCTTTTAAGAGTTATCAATTAAACGTTTAAATATGGAATAACATTTACAAATGAGTAAGATGAACTGAATATTCAAACGTCGAATTCTGTTCCACTATCATTTGCAATGAGATTATTTCTATCCGACATCGAGATAACGGCATCATCTTGGTCACGTGTATAAACCGCTGTATAATTACCAAGAGTATCACCCCTTGCTGCCCTCCGCTCACGCATACGACGGCGACATCGTCGGACGGTAAAGAAAGTAACGGTAATAAGTATTAGTGCCCCTACGACTGACACCAAAACAATAAATAATGTCCTTGATAACGATGATCCACACTTTAAATCTTCCGGTGCCATTTCTAGTAGATTTTTGTTTCTCAAATTTGATGGGTCTTCACATCTGATGATAAATAAAACATATCTCAAATAACTAGAAGAACATGTTGAAACAGGTGATTAATTGCTTTTTAATTGAAAATATAACATAATCATTTATTTAAAGGCAAATGGTGTACACTAAGGTAAAAAAAAAACATTGCAAATATCTTATCAAACATTTATCAATAAATAGGCATTTTAAAACACATCTTTCGTGAATCTGAATAAAAAATAAGCATTTCTAAAATGTGAATATCACACCAAGAAATCAAATGAATGGGGTCAGTAAGAACGTTTTTGTAATACCATAGGAACAAGTATAAGTTATTTTTAATGTAATATATTTATCTTGCAAAAATATGTGTTACGATCCATCCATCATATTATATGTTATTTTGGTTTTGGAGTGATATATGTGGATATATTACCTGGCAAGATTTTATATCACCCGAGCCGTTAGGCGAGGGTGATATAAAATCTTACCAGGTAATATATCCACATATATCACTCCAAAACCAAAATAACAATTTTATTACCCTTCCCATGCCGAGTAAGATTTTAAAATAAATCATTGCTGTTTCAAACTTGTAACGTCGAGATAAGATTCCCTTTAGGGTACCTCTTCACCACAACATGACGTCACATAAATACATGACGTATTTGCTTTCGTACCTAACGAATGTAAACAAGAGAAAAGGGGTAGTCTGTCGAAGACACTTTTTTGATATTAATATCAAGCATTGGCGAGGCCATTTTTGTTTTCAATACTGATGAGAATATTCATCATTACTTTCTTTTGGTAAATATTTTTCATTTGACATTTAAATAGTGCTTGTATATCGGAATTTACACCGCGCAAAATCGAACCGTATGCGCATCACCATCACGCATGTTGTTTACAACGTGGGGTACCAAACGGGTATATTTAGGTGTGTATATTACCCGTCTGGCTCGGTAATATCAATTTCTTTCGGCGGATCAATATCCAATCAAAAAGGTGGAACAAATCTGGAAGGGTAATAAATACTTATAGTACTTACATGAAGGTATAACTCTTCTCCTTCAAATCATAGTCATCAGTGAGGATCCATCTCATCTTACAATCACATTTCAGTTTGTTATTTGTCAAATCAATCACTTTCAGCTCATCCAGCTCGTCGAGAGGAAAACTTTCTGCATTGAATCGCTCTATATCGTTGTTCCTATGTATACGAATTACAAAATATTTTTTCTGGCCAACTAGAAGCAAAAGACACAAACATTTGATGTGTCATTGAAAACCTCGTCCTAGAGTTTTACAGCAATGGACAACTATGATTATCATCATTCAGTATTAAATATAAGTATCATATGATAACACAACATATGTAAATTTACTAATAAAAGTGCAAAGCGTCCCTTCTTAGCTAGCTTTTTGCTTTGCGGCATATCGGCACAAATGGTATAAAGTAACGTTTGATCGGCCCCATTGAAATGTATTGTATTTTCTTTTGCACTAACTAAAGATCTAAAACCGTATAAAAAATTTCGAGATTGTTAAGGAAGTCGCCAAATTAATAAGTTAACGAACTTATGCACGCATGTGTGCAAACCCTCCCACCAATCTAACTCAATGATTGACTGAATGACTGACTGACGGACCGACAGACAGACAGACAGACCGACCGACCGACCGACCGACCGACCGACCGTCTCACTCACTCACCTTACGTACTCACTAACTTTAATTGTACAGAACAATATGGTAACATGTTATGCTATCAAACACTACATATAATCACAGATCAACTTATTTAATCTAAACAACCGATTAACTTATCAAAAAATCATATTAAGATTTCAGTATGCAAATACTTTAATCAAGATCCAGTATTGTCAAATAATCTCTATTTATAATCTATATATCACTAACGTATCTTTATAAAGCAAATATATATATGTATATAAGTTTACATACACATGTAAAGAATAATTATCTTATATTTCAATTCATTCTGTTTGAAATTTAAACACAAAAGATACACGATACACAATCTCATTGGTCAATACATGTTTTGAAAAACAAACACTAAGTATTCAACCATCAACTATAGTTGAATATGAAAAAAATCTGCTGTAGAACAACGCTTTATTCAATATTAAAATGATAAAATAACAAAGTTAAATATTGACGCATGTTTTTATATGGACTTAGAGCAATAACAGTAACAAGGGGGAAAAAGGAGAAAAATTGTACTTGTTACCTTAGGTACAGTTTTTGTAAATTATCTGCGTTGTTTATGATATCATCTCTAATTTGAACCTTTTCCATTCCATTATTCTCGAGAATCCATGACACGAGTTCAGGCATGTGAGGAATCTCGTCCAATACCCTGATTCTATTATGACTCATGTCTAACGTCTTAAGACTCACAAGCATACGGAACGAATCCTCCTTGAAACTCCCTATCTTGTTCCAACTTAAATCCAAGTGTTCCAAAGGGGGTAAGTCAAGGGAGCCCGCTTCCAACTCGCCTATTTCACAATGAGATAGGTCTAAAATCTTTATAGAAGGAAGTTCATAGAAAGTGAACGTATCCTTTTTTATATGTCTTATAGGATTTCTTTCCATGTTTAAATATTTCAACATCTTCAAATAATTGAACATTCTTTCTTCCAAATCTGGTCCAAAGATAAGATTTTTGGACAAATCGAGTGTCACTAGATTTGTAAAATGGTCAAATGCATCTCTTTTAATCTTATATATTTGATTGTTTGACAAATTTAATAATGTCAATGCATTACCTACCATAGGGTAACCAGTGAAGTTTATATTACTTATATGATTGTTTGATAAATCTAACGTTTCCATGTAAGAAGGGATGTGGTCTCCAGATGGTATTTCTGTCAATCCTACACCGCTACAGTTAAATGTATTTTTACTGTTGTCACATTCCCCATATATACTGTCCGACGTTGCCGTCAACGCAAAGACAGACGCAGACAGGGTGAGAAAAACAGACCACATGCCGGAATTTGCCATTTTATAGTTACAAACTGAAATGAAAACAAATCATTTTAACTCTTCGATTTGATGTAGTCAAACAATTAATAATTGTGTTGTAACTTGATATAACTTATATAATAGTAAGAAAAATATTTATACAATACTCAGTAGTTTCAAATAAATGGATGTTTAGCCTTTAATTTATGTAATATGATATAAAATAATTTCTATCATAAGTAATAAATTATACTGTAATCAATTTACCACACATAAGAATTTTTTTTTTAAAAAAAAGGAAGAAAAACTAAACTTACCAAATTACATAGATTCTTTTTAAAGTTAAGCCATTAACACATTGCATATTGTTTTTCGATGTAGAGGATGACGTTATTTCAAACATCACATCTATATTTGTCATTCATTCGACTGAGGCCCTACTTTAGAGATTGCTGTACCCTGATATCTTTCAATAATTTGATAAAAGTCATGACTTTATTTGACGCATTTTGTGTAAATTGTTAAGTTATCAATTTGTAAGCATAAAAGCCATGTATAAAAGTTGTGTATAGGAAAATAGTCAATTTTGTATCTACAAATATGAAATAACCGTTTTTATCCAACATATACATAAAATTAGCGAACGAATAATAGTAAAACATACCAAACAAAAAAGTCATTTCCTTTCAAGGTCCTCCTCAATAATTTTGTTATCATGGTCAAAGTTTAAACACACTGATAATCGGTTATTATAATAGATATTACCTGTGCGATTAGCATTGTTATGATTCTATCTTTACATCTACAAAATTATCAATATGTCAGTTTATAAAATACCATTTATGTTACCTTTTATAAATGGTAACACAATGAACTGCTTTTAAGATTCAGTATTGATTTCAACCAGCAGCCGTGGGGTACTGTTCAGTGTGACTGTGCGTGTTTTCGTGTGGATGTGCTTTTTATGATAGTACAGTAATTAAAAGGAACCTTTATCCTGATATCTGCCGTTCTACGGAAGGTTCAACAGCACATCTGAACAGTATATTATCTGAGTTAAAAGTTTGTCTTATTTAAAAGAAATATTTATAGAAATGTAAGAAATGACCAACAAACGAGCGTTTCCACTTAAAATGATTTTTTTTCTTTTTTCATACATATTTGTGAACAGAAAATTCAGTTTTCAGGATCAGCTTATTTGACTTTTAAAATTGTTATAAATATATAGAAATTAAAAACAAATATTGTTTAAAGAAACAAGAATAATGCTGAAACATGTTTTACTCATCTGGTTACCGAACTACATTTTCATAACTTATATATCTGACATTACTATATAGCTACATGGTAACAGTGCCAACTGTAAGACCATTATTAGTTTTTATAATCCTTAGTAAGTTACCCTATCCTGAAAACATTTTTTTATATTTTGTGGTATTTTATCTGAGACAATAACTTTCAATTTAGAGTCGTAAGATCGTGTATCCAAGGTAGTTTTCATCCAAATTATTAAACATCACATTCTACATTTTTGTCATTTTCCAAGAGATGTTTATCATCCGGTAATGACACTGTAGCTTGATCATCATCATCGCGAATATATACTGCTGTGTAATCACCACCGCTGTCATCTTCTGCAGCTGCTCTCTTCAACTTCTTCCGACGCCGACGGTTTCTTATTATAAAAAAGCCTGATAGAGAAAACCCTACAAATAATACACTGCATATCAGCAAGATAAAGAGAGTTTTCACCGTATGATGATTGCCGCATATTAAATCTTCGTTACTAAGTGCCAACAAATCACGATCGCTATTGCTGGATGGATAGGAACATCTGAAGAAGAAAACAAAAAAAAAACATAAGATTAATAAAATGCAACATATTTGACAGTCCTTACTAGTAAAGTATAAATGATAAAGAAAATGTTTGAGAATTCTCTTTTTTGTGTTTTTTTAAATTTACATTTCTTCCTTTATTCACTTTCATTTGTGAACTTTCAAATTGTGAAAAGTTTTATTTAAATGATGCCTAAAAAGGATAAGATATTGACCTGCTTTAGAAAGCGGGCTAATTTCGGGATTGTGGCTTTGTTCTCATTTTTAATTTCAATGACTATTCAATTAATTGTCCTAAAATGATATATTGATCCAATAAACACTCGAACCGTACCATGACTTTCCCATAATCAAATGTTAATGTTACTTTGCAATTTTTTGTCAGATGATTCGAATGAAAGCTGAAATAACCGCTGTATGATCACCTTTGCATCGTTGGTCAACATTAGGCAAATAATGGATGATGACTATTTTGACCTAGTTTATGGTTAATTCCGAAAGATGTGCCAATCTGGTAATACCGGAGTAAAATATATATTTAAAAAACTGAGTATTTAGTGAAAAATTAAAAATATCAAAGTTATCTTACTCGAATGTGAAACTTTTCTTGTCAAAATTGTAGTGTCCAGCCTTTATCCACCTCATTCGGCAGTCACAGTGCAGTCTATTGTTTGACAAGTCAATCAGCCAAAGTGAATCCATCTGGAGCGGTAAGCTGTCAGCAGTGAATCGCAGAATATTGTTGTGTCTGTGCAAAATCCATTGTTAACATGTATTAAATTGGAATTTAACATTTTATCAATCATTGTACATTTATTAAATATAGAAAATTTAAAGATACGAAGCTTTTGCTAATCGCAGTTCTTAACTTGTAAAGCTTTACTTATTCTGTTAAACGGTAACTTGCTTTAAAGAAATACATGTCATATATACTTTAACTAACACAATACGTCAGTTACTAGAATAAAAATAAGAGTGCATTGGGTTTAGTTTGAAAAAAGTTTACATTTGTTGCAACGATTTACGAGTATTACTTACCTTAAATACAATTCTTGCAAGTTATCCGAAAAGTCTTCAATTCGTTTTTTGATGGCGATTGTTTCTATTGCATTGTTGTCAAGACTCAGTATGATCAACTCCGGCATGTATGGCATTTCATTTAGAACTGTAATCCAATTATGACTCAAATCCAGTGTCTTCAAACTTGGCATCATGTGAAATGAGGATTCTTTAAATGCAGCAAGTTGATTCCAACTCAGGTCAAGATATTCAAGTGATCGAATTTCCATAGACTCACTCTCAAGTTCTTTGATTTCACAATTAGTCAAATCCAAATAAGTCACCGACGGATACTCCAAGAAGTTAAAAGTATCAGAATGAATCACTTTAAGTGGGTTATGGCTTAGCTTAAGGTGACGAAGCCGTCTTAAATCAGACAAATCCATGTCTTTTAAGGTATGGCCAGAAACCAGATTATTTGAAAGATCAAGGTATAAAGTATTGTTCAATGATTTAAACGCATTGCTACTTATCACCGATATCCTGTTGTGCGACAAGTTTAATGTCAAAACTGAATAGCTTAATTCATGGTAATTTAAGAAAGAGATGTTCACTAGGTTGTTAAAAGAAACGTCTAATGTTGCTATGTTTGATGGAATATAGTCAGTTTCAGGTAATGTCAAAAGTTCTTGACCACTGCAGTTGAAAATATTTTCATTTTGAAAACACTTTGTAAACTTACTTGAAGCAATGTCCGTTGCAACAACTGTTGAAAATGTTATAACAATACACACAATCTTTGAAAACATTTCGGAGTTTTGTTCTGGAAAAAAGAGAGCAAAGCTTGTTATTTTCCATATAGATATTGCAGCATTGAACATTTATCATGTTGCATATTATATAACGCATTTTATGGTGCACAGCATGTTAGCATGTTTACATTTTTATTTTACATTCAATAGTGTGTCGGACAATTAATATAATATTATAAAAACTAGTAAGATATTTGAAATAAAAAATTACAGTACAATAAAGTCAGGACAAATTATACTGATGTGTTAATAAAAGTAAGAGCATGAATGATGTCATGCTATTGTGTTAACTGTATTTTTCTCCCGTGTAATCGGCAGGCTGACTCATGGTTTGAGGCCCGGCCTGAAATTTCACACTTTCCGAACATAACGCCATGCCATGTTAATCGTCGTAAACCATCTTTGCCATGCTGTTGAGGCAGATACATGTACACGTGTTTGCGTTCTAAACGATTACCGAACAAAAATTATTTATGTAATCAAAATTCGAAATTCTAAGGTGAAACATTGCTTGATAAAATAAAATAACGTACAAAATAGTACTAAGATGTACTGAGATTTTGTTTTCAATTTGTTATACATCAAAAGAGAATCTATGTCAAATTAAAGTATAACAAAAAATACAAATTCTTGACAAAAATATGACGATGATGCATAGAAAATTGATACACTTTTTTGTTTTACCCAACATAGATTAAATATACTTAAATATAAGTTTAAAACAAAATTTATTAACATCCTAAGTGTTCAACTGTCAGTATTTGATTAAACATGATTTGTGTTCAGTACAGGGCCTGCTGATGTTTGGTTTAAATGATAAAATATTTTGAAGATTATACTGTGATAACAACACGTTTGATTATCTATAGCTTCAAACATTAACTTGTTAGGTGGGAAAACTGGATACAATGCACACAATGTTAAAGCAATAAAAATATAAAAGTAAAACATCTTTCGTATCTTTTTTAAGCTTCCTTTGCATTTAATGTCTTTTTTGCTGATTTTATTTGTTGTTGTTTTTTGTTTGTTTGTTTGTTTAGTTATAAGTTCGCTAATGTATAATCTATGAAATTCATATTATGCATTAAAGTAACTGATAAAAGATTAGAAATTTTAAAACCCAACTTTTACCCTTGTCATACACGAAGTCCGTCTTTTTACGATCGAAAATATTTTTAAAAAGGAAGGAACTAAGTTTTCCTTTTTTTCTGAATTCGACTAAAATCCATTTTGATAGTGAACATTAATTCCCATACACCGTTAAAACAATCGTTCTCGTCAATCTCCTCAATTATACATTTAACGAAAATATTCATCTTTTTAGAGGGGCGGGTACTGAGAGGAATAAAGATGATATTTAAAAAAAACACATATTTACATTCTTTATTTTTTATCTTTTAAAGTTGGAAACACAAATGAGTGCTGGATTTTTAACATATTGGCATTCGATTTGATCTTAAAAGTAACCCAAAGTAAATAATTGTTTAAGTTTGGAAAAATAATTCAGTCTAATTAGTATAAGTAAATAATTGTTTAAGTTTGAAAAATAATTCAGTCTAATTAGTATTAGTAAATAATTGTTTAAGTTATAAACTTGAAGTTTCAACGAAATACTGTTAAAAGTGCATTCGATACACCGGTAGAAATAAAACTATTGATGTCTACCTCCCCATTTATATATTACACGAAAGTATTTATCGTTTTGGATGTGGGGGAGTACTGGCAACTCTACTAGGGGAATAACAATTATACTTTTGATACAAAATAGATATATACACCGTAACTTATCTAGTTGGGAACACAAACCAGTGTAGGAGTTTAACATGTTGACATTCGATTCAATGCAAAATAAATAGACTTCAAAGTAACTCAAAGTATATATTTGTTTAAGTCTGAAAACATTCAGCCAAAGCAGTGTTGATATACTTTGAAAATAAAACGAAATAGATAAAAATTGAACCCTCATAGACCGGCCAACACCGCAAAATTGAAAACTTCCATCGATTTTCGACCAACCCAAATTATTTAGGAAGGGAATGGAAATATACATCAAACAAAAATTGTGGTTTTGATATTGATATACTAACATATTGGTATGTTTAAAGTGCAGATACAGCAAAAGATTGGCATACACTGAAGATACAGAACTAGTACCTGCATAACTCACTTACCACAAACATTCTCGGTTACTTTACAATAGCATGAAAAATATTGCTTATTTATTGAAACTTTGCCTGGGATTTCACAACAAATAGCTATTTCTGAAAGGACTAAGGATTCAAGCTGAGAATATCTTAGGTAAGTGTTATACTTTTATCTTGTGATTTGGGAATATTATTATTATTATTATTATTATTATTATTATGATTTGGGTTTTTTATTATTATTATTATTATTATTTTCGTTTATCATCATCATCATCGTTAGCATTATTATTATCATTATTATTATCATTATTATTGTTTTTGTTGTTGTAGTTGTTGTTGTTGTTGGTGGTGGTGGTGTAGGTGATGGTGTTATTATTATTATTTTTGTTATTATTATTATTATTATTGTTGTTGTTGTTGTTGTTGGTGGTGGTGGTGTTGTTGTTGTTATTATTATTATTATTATTATTATCATTATTTGCGTTTATTTTATTATTATTATTATATATTATTATTAATTATTATTATCATTATTATAATTTGGGTTGGGAGTAATTCATACGTTATTTTTAAGTGTCATATTTTTTCATAATCATACACAGTACATAATATACATTTATTCTATATATACAATGTTTGAAATGGATTAGAACGAAAGATGTGAAATCTTATATAGTTCTTCTCCGAATGACTTAAGAATGACTTCAAATAATTCATTTCACTTGAACTGAATTTGAATTCTAATGATTTGCTAAGTTACTACGAAATAAAACTGAATCAAACGAAACGATCTATAATTTGATTGGATATATTCGCTATAAAACATACCAAAGGAGCGATAATTAAATTGAAAGACAAGATAAAAAGTATCATAATCTTAAATAACTTCACGCATAATTCATTCATGAGCATCGCATTTCATAAATAAACAACAACAACACAAAAAACACGTAATTTTTGTTCGACTACGTCAATTAAAAAAGTTGTTTATGACGCTGGAAATATTTTCCAAAATCAACGCAACAACACCATGAGTGTATGATGCAATACTACAAACTTCTATTTTGTATACGTGACTTAAATGCGGTCACACACAGTTTACATGCGTAAGTTTACATGCGTAAGTAAATGCTACACTTAACTACCTTTACATCAAAACAAGTATAAACAAATAATGACTTGCATTCACAAATAGTATATGAATCTTTATGTTGCGAAATCATCAGTGTAAAATATTTTATATTTATAATTTGTATTTAATTCTTTATGTGCTACTTATATCCACAACCATGGCATTTAATAACTTGAACAATAAACTGAAGATAAACTTGCATAAAGTTCTGGGAAAAAGTATGCCCAAAATCAAAAAAAAAATTACATTTTATTCAGACACGCTTCACGCTATTCCACTATCATACAGGACTGCAAGGTGCATTATTACCCGATATATGCACAGCACAAGAAAAACGAATGATTGTACGTCATCGTATAACGTAAAATATGACGTAAATAAACCAAATGACGTTAGAAGAATTACCTTTTCGCTAAATGTAGTTTAACATATTTTATCAATGCTCTTTTTTATTAGCATGTATTAATGGAAATATATATTAATTTTTCCTGCATTGTAGTATAATAATGCACGGTTTATCGTATTAATCACACAGACCTATCGGCCTTCGTAATTATATTCCTGCGCATTTGAACTCGAAACGTGCATCATTCTGCAACAATGCACTCAAAATTGATATTTATGTCCTAATATCAATTTTGAGTGCACTAATGTAGAATAATGCAGGGTCGGAGTTCAAATGCGCAGGAATATAATCACGAAGGCCAATAAGTCTGAGCGGGGACAGAAGATTTCTTCCGTCCCGGCCCAGTGTAATTTACAAAGTTTTTTAATAACCCGGGGAAATTTATACTTTTATGCAAGAAATTTAATATTATTCAATTTAAAACACCAAGAAAAAAAAAAAATTATTAAAATATGTTGAACTACTTTGAGCGTAGAATTAATTTTCTTCTTAATTTTCGTCATTTTGGGTTTATTTTTACGAATTTTGACTTTTTTTGCGTGAATAGCTTATCGTTTATAAGGAAATGTCGAAGCGTGTTAAAATATTTTTAAAGAACAATTTTTAAATTCTTTCAATCATTATTGTTACGGATGTTTTCCTTTGAAGATGCAATTAAAAAACATTTAAGTACATTTGGTAAAAGAAAATTTTTGATGTTTATAAAAAAAATCAATCATCAAAATAGTTCGTTGGAAAGGTGAATACTTTTCGAGAAATACTGTATACTAGGACCCCGAGAAAATTTTGGGGAATTTTAAAGCAGTTTACCAGTTTGAGTGTTTAAAAATTTTATGGGGGTTTTTTAAAAAAAAGTACGAAAAATTTTTATTTTTTTTTTCATTCGGGGAATTTGACTGGATTTTCCTTAAAAGGATCCCAAAATGTTTTTTTGTGGGGAGAAAAATCTTTTTCTTGAAAAATTTGAACAATGCTTTATACATTGTAATAGTTACTGCATAGCCTCTTTTTGGAATTCTAAACAGGAATGCGTCTTAAAATATTTACATATATCCGTTATGTTCTGCTAAGTAATTCACCTTTTTTAGAGAAAATCGAACACATTTTAATAGCAAAGTCACAATATCTACAAAAGATGAAAGTTAATCAATATTGCAAGGTTCAAATGATCATAAATGCAAGAACATTTTAGGGGCTTAGGCAATGAATGCGTTCACGTGCTTCTTTATACACAAATAAAGGGGCATTAATAACATTCCTCTATAATATAGTTTAATTATTATTATTATTATTATTATTATTATTATTATTATTATTATTATTATTATTATTATCTGATTAGACTAAAATGATGTGATAAGCCTTAAAATTTTTGGACAACCGCCTTACATATGTATAATTTGTCTGTCATTTTATAACGCAAATGTTTAATAAATTTATATAGCTACATATACCTTTAAGATATATTGGTCAAAATTAGACCTTTATAATTAACATAATTCATACGCAAATGCTTAAAAGCTTTTTGAGTGTTTTTTTAGTAATATTTGTCAATAAAAAACCGCAATGTCCGTTTAATAACAATTGGACAGATAAAAAGTATGTTAAATTCCTATTGGCTGGTTGACTTGACATCACGTTTTATTCAAAATTATGTCGAAATATTCACCTGCGGTTTTAGCTTATTTATAACGTTGTCGGGCGCAGGAATATCGTCAAGGTAAGAATTTTAGAAATCAAAAGTAGGCTGTGCCGAAGTAATTAATTTTCTAAAGATACTGATTTATTTAACTTATGTGAACATGCTTACATGTTCAATATTTTAAAAACATTATAAAATTTCTGAAAGGATAGCTCGTTATTAAGTTACTAGTTATTAATTATAGTCCACATTGTAATTTTAAATTAATAAAATGAGCCGTGTCATGACAAAACCAACATAATGGGTTTGCGACCAGCGTGGAGCCAGACCAGCCTGCGCATCCGCGCAGTCTGATCAGGATCCATGCTGTTCGCTTACAAACCCTATTACAGGTAGAGAAACTGATAGCGAACAGCATGGATCCTGATCAGACTGCTCGGATGCGCAGGCTGGTCTGGATCCATGCTGGTCGCAAACCCATTATGTTGGTTTTGTCGTGACGCGATTCAAATATCAATTTGATATCCCAAAAGAGAAACGGGAAATATTTGCATTAGAAAGTGAAGACGACTCAATCATAAAAATTAAGATCAATTCATATCATTTATCAAAAGACATATTTTGTTTAGTGTAATTTTTGTTAGATATTTTTTATCTTAAAGTCATAAATTTACCAAATATAAAATTGCAATATCAATTAAATCTTTCAAATTTTTAATTCATTCTCTGCTTCAAAAATACCTTTACTTAAAATGACAATTGTTCTGCAAAATCGTACCTTTAATTAAAGTGACAATTGTCTTGCAAAATCGTACGTTTAATAAAAGCAAAATTAAAAACGGTTTACTGCTAAACTCAACTGAAATTGCATTATTCGTGTTCTTTTTTTTTTTGCTTTTTTTTTTGTTTCTCAGTATTACATTTAGTTTCAAAAAGAATATAAAAAGTGCGTAAATCATCTTTATTTGTATTTTATCATACTTTCTGATATGCAATAAAAACTTTTATTTATTTATTTATTTATTTATTTATTTATTTATTTATTTATTTATTTATTTATTTATTTATTTATTCATTTATTTATTTATTTATTTATAAAAATGTTTTTTGAAAATAGATTCTTTTATTTCATGCAATTAATACTTATAATCATATTCTTTAAACAGAAACACATTTGAATTGCTTTCTAAAACATAGAACTAATATTATTACTTTATTATTGAGAAGAGACAATACTATTACCTTATGTTTTTATATCTGTAAAAATATCTTTGAGTATTTGCCTGTTTTTCTGTCAGTTTTCATTTTTTTTATAGACAATTAATTATTTTCTTTTAAATTAAGTGCACTGTAAATAAATACCCGTACACTAACAAAACTGTTTAAGATTGATATCATTACAACTTCGTTCTAGTTTGAGCGGTCTTTTCAGTTTCCATTTTGACAATTTCTTAAAAAATATTTATTCCCAACTAAATAACCAGCAGGAAATCATAAAAACGAAAGAGGGCTTGATAGAGTTCATATAATCGTATTTTATAAGAGAAAAAGCACCAATTTATAGAGAATCAAACAGGCATGGGTCCGAACATCTTTTAGTTATTAAACCGTTGTCATGAGAAACACACATATATGTGTAAGTAAGCAAGCTTGTTGAGAACACAATATAGAAAGGAAGTTTGAAAAGAGAAGGGAAAGAAGAAACAGGCAAACGTATATGATCTAATATTTAAATGTTAAATACTTTCATTGATAAAGCAGTGTGCTCTTTTTGAAAAAAAAATGACAAAAGGTTATCGTTCCAGTAGAATAGAACATTAATGCCGTTTTTTATATTTTTAGGTAGAAATAGACAGAAACCAAGGTGTGTGAAATAATATCACTCTGCCAGAACTGATGGATATATCAAAAATGTGTGTCAGGATATTGAAAACAGTAGTGTTAGTTTTATTATTTGTGACTTTGGCTTACAGCCTGTGTGCAAGTGTCGGTTGGGTTGGGTGTGTGGACAATGGATGTTCAAAATATGAAGAAGGAACATGTCAAAATGTTGGAAGAAGACCAAGAAATATATGTGTTTGCACTATAGATCACTGACATATAAATATGAGACCTCGTGCTTTCATTGTTTTCGCTGATGGAATTACTTCGATCGGACCAAATTGAGTTTGAAGATAGACTTGAGCAACGGATGAATGATAATTTTGCAGAATCCGTTTAGTCTAAAATAGAATCTAAAACTTGGAAATGGAAAAATGTATCATTATATCATCTCAAATACATGTAAAAAGAACTCATTAAAAAAGGAAGTGTTAAAGTAATCAAGATTTTGATACTGACATAATCTAACATCTAAATATATTTAAGATAAGACATAGAAAAAAGAAGAAAAGGATGCTACGAAAAAAAGAAAAGAACACGTTTTCAACCGCTCGCTGTCTAAACTATGCCTACAAATTAACAGGTCTGAACTTATCATGTAAAGAAGAAAAACATTATTCTATTTGCCTTTCTGTTTAACTTTCAACATCTTTCCATGAATATAGTGTTTCATCGTTATGTTTGTTTTCTCTATTACATTTGTTCAGAATTCATTGCATTTAATGGATGAATTTTGATAATATTTTTGTGTTATTATATACATTTTTATTATTTTCTTACGCTTTACATGGGATAGAAATCTGTTTACTCAATATTTTGTTTGAGCTGTTGCCATTCATGCATTCTTACAAGAAATTATGTCTTTAAATAAAGTAAGAAATAAAAGTTAAATTAACATTGTCATTAAAGTGTTCTTATCTTTCACTGATCTCCCCTGTTTGCTCTTGCCATTTGCATATACTAACAACAGAAAAGGGGAGGACCCTTGGAAGCTTTTAAAACAAAATAACATGAAAATTGCAAAGGTCAGTTTCACAAGGGATCATCAGAAAAACACAAAATGCTGTCCGCTATCAGCGGCTTTAGCGATTTTCAACAGCAGTATTAAGTCTTCCATATTTTATGTGCTGTTACCAATGATTCCTAATGTCCTGAAGAAATATTACAACACAAAAGTGACGAACGGACACATTTTTATTACTGCCATTGATATAATTTTTAATCTTTAACTGAACAATTTGCTATGCAATGGATCGTAATAATGGTCATAATTTTACAACCATTTCATTGATAATTATGTGTCATCTGTGTTATGCGTTTAACATGTCTTAATTTAGATTGCTTACACAACATTTATTTTAAAACACTTGACTGCCACGTCCGACAGGGAGAATACACTTGCCTATTTCTGGAAGGTTCGTGATATTGTAATATACAGTATCCGTTCAAATGTATATGGTTGTCAACAGAAATCAATTCGAGCAGGCCTCATTCACCCTTTGTATACATGGCGACTGAATATGTTTTTCATAAATTGGCATTGCGTTCTATACAAATAATTATAAATAATAAATAACAAAAAAAAGCATTTTATTTACATTATCATAACAATTATATTATTAATTAGGATAAATATTGAAACCATCGTTGACAAATAGCCAGCATTTAAAGTATAAAGCAAGATATAAATATATACATACGTTTTTTCGTATACACATTTTTGGAGGTTTGATGAACAAATACAACATGTAAATACATACAACAAATATTCTGTTCAACAGATATCGAGATTGACAGATTTTAGAATACAAAATGTATTAAAAAGAAACAACAGAAACGTTTATGTAGTTAATAAATATAACGTAACCCTAGGAACATGTGTTTATTCAAAATTAACAATCAACAGACAAAACATATGTGTGTCAATCCTATTCAGCTGATTCTTCGCCAATGTTGAACTTTTGCAAATTATTTTAACTGACAACAAGTTCGAGTTGAAAAATTCATAATCTATTTGCAATTTAATTGAATTTATCTGCAATAAAATTGTAATGAAGTACATGTAAATAAACAGCATCGTAAGTTGCACAAATTCCATTCATCTTGTAGAAGAAAACTGTTTCAAATTCAACAGGCCAAAGGACCATGTGTACATTTTTGTATATAAACAGCAAGTCGTGTGAGAAATCTGGAAAAAATATTTGTATTGAGAAATAGATAAAATGGTGCGTATCGTGTATCAATCGGAATGTCCTCGGCTATTATTTATAATAACCTCGGAAACAATACAAAGTGAAAGTAGTTCTACCCCGTGATTTCAGATGTTAAGAGATTATCTTCGATAATGCAAAACGAATGTTTATATCCAAAGAAAAATATAGTCTTATTCGGTACATTTATGATTGAAAATATGTCTGACAACCATTTTTAATTTATTTGACCATTGATGTACAATTTCAAACAAATCCGACTAAATGTCAACAGGTTGGCATTTTGTACTTTCTGTTTCTACAACCATAATGATAAGTATATAAATAATGCATTGTTTACTGTTATATCTTTGAACTTACTTACTTTAGGTGGACGACTTTTACTTGATATTTCTGATTACCATTTGTTTACATGTTTAGTTTCTTAGTGTAGGTTAGACCGAAATACCGTATCCGTTCTGTGTATTCCTACTATTGTGTTCGAGGTCCTTATCCGAAGACTGACGGAAAGGGCAGAAAAGTTGCGATTGTGTCGTGTGTCTGTCAATTACATGGCGATGTCCAATGTAAGTAGATTACAAGCCAATCTGCATGTCTGAACTTATATTTTTAAGAAAGCTTTTTCCGCGTTTCAATTTGCAATAAACTGTTACTGCCTGTCACAAACATATGTGTATAAATATGAAGACTGCGGTTTTGCTTCCCTTTTGAGAATATAAAGATCACAAAGACTTGTTAGTTAACATAATGATTCTTTTATTACCTTATTTGATTTATATTAACACATCTCACAAAGGGTCTCTCTTCAGTAAAATTACTTCAATACATATTTTCAGTTCTTCCTTATCACTTTTACAACCTTATTTGATTAGTATTTATTAACACATGTCACAACAATGTTCCTTTTCGGTAAAAGTACATAACATACTTTCTGTTGTAATGTTGACAGCAAATTCAAATATTTATTATATCTATACATGTGTGAAATATATAATTAATTTTATAACTTTTGAAAAAGATATGAAGCAAAATTATTTTGTGAAAAAGAAAAAAAAAGGAAAAAGTCTCTGTTTTTGGTTCAGTGACACGCCAGTAAAAATCTACTATATCATTTATTAACAGGACGTTTGTTAAAGTTAATTTATTACAAAATTATTCATGTAACCTAATTTACGTGATATTTATGAATGAACCACTTGACATGCCGGTAATATGTAAATTCTTCTGCATAAGTTAAGAATATAAATCATGCCCGACATTTGAAAATTGTAGAACAAAATCATTTTCGATTTCGGACGTCTTTTTAATAGTTATCATTATAAATAATAAAATCGTGCAATATAGTTTTAAACTACATGTATTCCATATTAAACATATATATAATATAAATGCTCTGTTCCAGTAGGTCTTTTTTCATAATGTTTTTTTTTTTGTTTAGTTTCAACATATTCTCAGAGATATATATATTTCAATTTACAAAAGGCACAACGCATTTCAAATATTCTTTTAAAAACATGATTAGAATGAAAACACGATATACATCTACAGACAGAAGACCACTCCCAAACAAATGAATAAACGCCGTACGCCGTTTTCCTTTTTTTACCAGCCAGTTAATTACAAATCCAGTTGTGAATGATCTTAATACCATCGCACTATGCATGTCGCTCTCCTATCATTGCAACACTACAAAAGATGCCGATTCAGAAGGGATGGTTGTTTAGCCCCCAAATGTTTTACGGTCACAAAATGTAAGTTTTACAACATTTCAAACTGTCATATTTATAAGAAGCCTAGTTATTATTATTCTATTAGTAATATGCTTGGAAATTAACAAAAAACTGTCATTTAATGCAATTCTATCTGTTATATATTAAAAAAGATGTAAGATAATTTACATGTACTAGAATGAAGATATATCATTTCATTAGATCATGACAGTTTAAATATTTCTTAAAACATTATCATTTGTCACCTACTTTTGAATAATGAATTGCAAAATATTTTATATAGGGCCATGAATTTTAGATTGTACAATGTAACAATGAATGCATTCACTGCGAAATGTGAAATGATGAATTTTGTACGTTTGCTATGACGCCGGAATATTTGACCAACTAACAATAATATAAATAATGTTAATTATAATATAATAATTGGCAAATCAATTTATCCGAAGATGCTTGAACACTTCAAACCATTCTCCAATGTTAATTAATTAAAAAAAATCAAAGTCAAATATTAAACTTTTAAATTCATTAGCATTAAACAACAGTTCCAAGCTTTTTTTATCGTTTGTGAATATCATTCATACTTTGATCTGTTTTAATTTCTTTTTTAAATGATTTCGATTAATTCAAAATATTATTGTTTGCTTTGTTTTACTAATACTAGTAATACCCAGTGAAGAAGGGTCACAAAGTGCTTTCATGAATTTGTTAAAGGTGGTTTAACTAATGATATGATCTTCAGATTTAGAATAACGCGCGCGTTCATTGCTCTTTTTCGTCCAATGAGGAGGCCTAAATTTGATTTTTTTTCTGATTTCGTATAAATTCTCTCCAATAGAATTTATTTTAAGTTTTGAAACATGTGTTTAAGCGTGCGAGCGCCTAAGTAGATAAACAGCTAAGTTAATTACTTTAAGTCTAAAATAGCCACAGTCACTCCTACGTCGCTTCTTTTGAGTTGTTTATATTGTTTATTTTGTCATTATTATTAGCGTCTATTTACAACGTAAACAAAATATTTCAACTATTTGCTAATGAATTCTACAGATATAGATCTATAATATGTATATTTATTCGACTTTTGTATCATGTCTACATATATAACAGTAACAATCTTTATTTAAATCTAATCATTGCATTTGAATGAATCAATAAAACATACATACCAATTAACATTTAATGCAACAACACAATGGCTAAATTGTAAAAGATGAAATTGAGGATTTAAATCATCATTTAAAGAACATCACAAAACAATAGAAAGCTCATGTATCGACAGTCTAGCGGTCAAATCAAAGCACTAAATACAATGATTTCATTAATTCCGATATAAGCGGTAAACAAAAATATGCTAACAAAACCATCTTTGATTTGACTTCATATAGTATTTGTACAGTCACACGTGACCTATCTGTTAAAACAAAACACACCTTTATTTTATACATAAAGTATAAAGTGACATTCTGCTTATTTTTGTCATTGTTAAGTTGAGATGAATTGACTATATATTTCAGAAGATTTACTGTTATAATGGAGATTGACCAACAGTTGATACTGGAAAATGTTTTGTATAAAATATAAATCTGCCTAAAATGTAAAAAGAAAGTCCCATTCTTTTTTATAAATTGACAGATAAATTCTGATGAATATAAATGTCACACAAGTTATATATCATTCATGCGAAGTAAATCATAATATTAAAAAGAATTACAGCATAATGTAAACTTATTTTGACTTTCACCTGTTCACTCACTAGATACCATAAGATGGGCATAATACCACTTTAAAGAGAATAACAATGTTTCAGGCATAAGTTCAGAGACTTGACAACAATCTACGCAATTGGGCTATTTAAATCCATCTCTCGTTCTCAAAAGCAGTCTTTCGTTCCGAATATGGCAATCAACCTTATGGCTACATTTATAACATCCTTGCGCCTAGGTGAAGTGAATAACTACTAGTAATCGTAATAATTTGTTGGTGTTTCAGTGATTAAGACGACATCCTTGCGGTCACATGGTTGCCTTTCAAGCGGGAAAACCTCACATAACCATTCGTGCAATTTTTCAGGGATGAGCGGGCACCTGAGAAAAACCTTCGGCCTTCCTTTGTCGAGCACGTGATCCAATCTAATTATATTCGAATCCACGGAAAAGAAGAAAATGTTATTTAGACTCAACAACCTTAACCACTTGGCCATGCAAGCCATGTAAAGTGAAACAATGTAATGTTAATACCTTGCCAAAGGAAATTAGTATAGGATATGAACCAGACTTCTCCGTCTCGGAGCTCCTACCACTGAACCACTGCCAACTATTGCAACAAATAAGAATGACTTTTTCAGTAATCATCCGAACACTGTAGAAGACCATCCCTTGTGGTCAAATTATCTTTTGTCCTCAAAGATAATATAACTATCTGCGAAAAACCAATCCTATGTTTTTAGCAATTTGTATAATAATAATAAGTTGTAAACAATAAATTTAGTACGCGGAAGTAGTTAGAACGTAGCTTAATTCCGATTCGTCCAGGTCAGAGCACGATCGCCGTTATATTTAAATATGAAACGATTCAACCGAAATAATAATTCAACCGAAAATTAATGTTAAGTGCAGTACCTTTAAAATAGCACGCTGTATAGATGATAAAATACATATTCATGCTATTTACCGACTAACATTCTCTTTACCACACTCGTTTCATACAGATAGACGTGCATGCTACTTCTACTTTGAGTAAGTTGGGTGTTTTTATTATTTTTTTTCATAAAAGTATTCTTGTGATTTTTTTTATTCATTTATATTTTCCCCACAACAAGTGATGAATTTACAGCTTTATTTTATTTTATACTATAACATTTATCTTATATTATAAAGCTTAACAATTGATAATTGATTGTGGATGGTTAATAATAACAATGATATTTTGTTTGAAATTATGCAATATATTGTGCTCTTATGTTTCTTTTTTTTCTTTTTTCATTCACCGATTTTAAAAACGATTCCGGTAAATGTTATTCTTATATTTCATACATTCATTGCAGGTATACATCTGCGTTGAATACAACCTAGAATAAAATGGATTTTACACAATTATTTCGTGAAATTTGGAGAACGTTATTTCTAGTAATAATATCTTTTTCCTTCGCACTTTGCTTATGTACAAGTATTGGTTGGGTTGGATGCGTGGATCATGGTTGCAGTGACATGGAAGGTGGGAAATGTGAAAACTATGGGACAAGACCTCGTAACCTTTGTGTGTGTGTTATACAGTCTTGATGCGAGTGGAAAATAGGATTTATTTTTCATTTAATTTATTTCATTTTTTGTGCCAATTGTTTCCGAGGTAAAAGACCAAAAACCGGCAATGTTCTGTTTTAATGGAATATTTTCAAAAGTGTATTTGGGCCTTGAAGATCAACACAGCGATGATGCAACAAAATTGAGTTCAAAACTGTTTCAGACACAAAATTCAAACAACAAAAAACAAACATTAGAATAAGATTTTTACGCAAAACCTAATAAATGACCAAATGTTCACAATGTGGATTATTTATCTAGTAGACTTATGCTTCCACGCTTGGTAAAAAGAGAGTATGTGTGTGTTTTCTTCAAGTTTTGAGCATTCGAGACATATTGTTATGATAATTGTTAATATGCTTAAACGTTTTGATGAAGATAAAATGCGGAATCATGTGATTATGTGAAAATTTTGACAATGTATTGCTATTTCGGATATGTCAATTAATAATAATACATGTTTTACGGGTATTTATTCTCACGCTTATTTAAAAGTGCATAAATCTGTTAAGAAGAATGAATGCCTGAGTGAATGAATACGGAATACGTGCTATTTTTTATTATTCGAGACTGTTGTTAAAATAGGTCAGGTCACTGGGTTACTTGCAATAAACGTCTTTGAATATTTTAAATTCATGCTTTTGTTCAGTTTAAACATTAATTATCATGTAGCTTTCAGTATTTCATCAATCATTGTTATAAAATGAAACACGATACTTATCATGAACGGAATTAAAAAACTTTTTTGTGAAAAAAAAAATGTTGTCATTATTTTTATTGTGACGATCCTACGTAAATCTTTGCAATATTGTATGTATGAATGACTTATGACTTCGGAAATTCATCCCATGCAATTTAAATTCAAAAGAATGTAAAGCAACTGTAACTAGTCTTTTAACAGTTACGGTATTTTGAAAGAGTCAATGCCTCTTTTAACTGACATGTACATGAATACCTTTTCTTGTTTTTTTAAATTGTTTTCCCAAGGGATAGGCACGCACTAAATATCGGTCAAATTCATATTGCAAAGCGAGGTCGTTAAGTGTAACACATTTTAGATGGTATGATTTGTAGTGGAAATGTTTAGCGCGCACGTGGCCTGGTAGTAAAAAGTTTAAAATGTCAAAGTTCAAGTTTATCATCCTATCCATATATAATGTATAAATGTCCATGCACAACTGTGTCCAAATTATTGATAAAGTGGGCTACTTTTCAAGTATCGTCGCTCTGTGTTCCCTATCTTCATTATATGATATATTATTAAGTAAGGTCTTTAATACAAAATGTCTTTAACGTGACAAAACATTTGTTACTTTTTAATACGTCCAGCGGTATAAACGTTTTTGTGTTTTGTTGTTTTGTTCATATTAGTTACTTATTTAGTTACTTACTTATTTACTTACGTACTTGCTCTGGTCCGCTTACTCGCTCGCTCGCTCAATCAAGCAAGCAATCAAGCAACCACCCACCCACCAGTCAATCAATCAATGAATCAATCAATCAATCGAACATTAATTTATTCACTCGCTTTATCTCTTACTCACTACGCATTCAGGCGGACACACGTAAACCATCAAACTGCGTGACGTCATTCTTCGAATAGATGAAGATTTATTTATCTGATAAATGAAAAACGAAAACAGCATTTCTGAAAAAATAAACAGCATATCTGAAAAGTAAAATATAGTTTTCTATCTCAGTATACTAGTTTGATAGTTGAATGTGTAAACAAGAAAAAGTGAGAAAATATCTTCATGAATAACAAATGTAATTGAGATGAAATAGGTATCTTGCTGGCTTGGTTTAATGGAAGAAACAAAGGGTTTGTTTCTTGCTGAGTTCCTTGTTTATTAGAATTCAATTAAAATTCTACATACATCTATATCAATGATCAAAACGAGATATATAAGAAAAAGTTGCGAGTTGCATGAAAACATACACACTTTGATGTAAGATGATGTAAGAACAATTACTAATGATAAAATTGGAACAGCATTAGGATACCAAGTCAGGATATAAAATTGTTTTTAGTTTGATAAACTGATGTAAATTTCTAACGCTACATCATCAAAACATGAATTGAATTTCACAATCTACATGCCACAGTCAACAACATATAAAAATGTGCACGTACACATTTCTATAAAAATAAATATCGTTTATTTTAAGTTCACATGATTCTAAATTGGATTGCATCACTTAAGCATCAGGATAAAAAGTATTTCATAATCCCTTCAGGCGTAAAATATCGCAAGTCATTCAAAATGTCAAGTTAAGTTCAAGATGACAAAACACCTGTAAAGTTTGGCAAGTATTCACTATTTATAAAATATTATCGTGTGTTGGTGGGGAGCAAAATGCTAAGTTTTCAGAAGTAGCTACAGGTGCTGTTATTTGTCACATTATTTTTTTTTAAAATACACAGTGTGTTTACATTGATAAGACTGTTGCTTTCTTGAAAGGGCAAGTTACTGATGCTGAAGTATACCGTTTGATAATTCAAGTAGACATTCAACGCTGATTCTAATATCAAATAATTGAATTTTATTGTTATTGTTCCAATAAATTCAACTTCAACAACATTTAACCACTATTCTTTACTCAAATAATGTCATATGTGTGTGTCAATGACTTAAATAGTTTAAACAGGAACTTCAGCATCTAATCATGGGGGGTGCTTTTAAACCTGGGCATTCTTATGTTCAGTTGCATTCATTGTACCTTATCATTACCACTGCTTAAGATTTTTATTCTGCGATAGAAAAAACACTTTGACGGGTTTTCCTAGATGGTCTGAATAGCTTAATTGGCCTGGCGACCTTAATCACTAGGCACAAAGTCAATACTCTCACCAACTATCTACGCACAATGAACTGTTTTCATAGTAGTTTCCTGGTTCCATAAAAAAACGCCGATAATCTCTTTTTTGTGTATCCGTATTCTTTTTGGTAGTTGAAAGTTGAACCAGAATCCTAGATAAAAACTAATTCCGTATCCTAATACCGTATGTCTGCAATGTACCTAGATTAAAGAGCTCTCAAGCTAGTCAGTACCATTTTTGTTTGTTTTTGTTATCTTTAATGGCAACAAGGTAGAAAATGTATGACAATATGATAATGGATTGGGTATGCTGTTTTTGTTGTTGTTGTTGTTTTTTAGGGGGGGGGGGGGTGCAGAAGATACACTCTGTTGGATGTTGAATGGTTGATGCGTCGCTATTAAAGGAACGGTGAAACTATATAAGCATAGATAAAGCCTCACTCTGCTGGAGACTCAACAGTTGCTATTCTGCTTATCGACAGTGTTGATAAGGTTATTTAGTGTTTCTTCCGATTTATAATTGTTTACGGTTGGGCACCTCTCTATTATTTAATAGGTAGAAATGCATTAATCATACATATGTAATTATATGAGTAGGAGGAATAAGAGGTGTGTGTCAACGAAAAACGAACAAAATATAAACCTGTTCCATATGGAATGTAAGACGTTTCATCTGAAGACTGTTTCACACTTAAGACATTTTAATCTTAAATATTAAAGATTTTGTGGTTGAGATGTCCGACAAACAGAGAGTTAAACAAATATACTTGACCTTATTTTTATATATGTTTTGTTATTGCATTCTATATTTTGAAAGGTGAAGGATAATTTAACGATTTTGATAACATACATGGTATCTGACAAAGAAATATTCAAGTGTTGTCAAATCTAGAAGATAATATTTACATTATAATAAATTCCAGCGCAAAAAAACCTGATCTGATAAATTTATAAATTTCATACGGCCAATAATTGTATTTTAGCTTTCATAGAAACATAACAGAAAAGTGTTCACACTTCAATATCAATAAATTATCCTGTCAAAGACAGATTCTAAAATTAACCTTTTACATTAAAATTATAGTATTTTATATAAAAATGTTTTACTAAGATAGATAGAAAGTAGGCTACAACTTGTATTTTTTTTGTAAACCGTGTTGAGAGTAAAACTTGTTGATGACAAACTAGTGTGTGAAATATTTTAAATTATCGCACAAGATTTAATTCTGTTGATATGTTGATAAATATAATTTACCGGAAAGCTAAACATATTTTTTACGTTATTGCTTGGTAGGTTATTGTTATTTTTCGCTTTGGTGAGTCATTTCACACGGTAAAGGTACGGTACAAAAAAGATTTAATCCATATTTACATCCGGGCATCTGAAATGAAAGTCGGCCATGTTTGATGTTTGGAAACAAATTTGGACTATAATTGACAAAGTTTCGTTCGATTTTGTAGTATTTCATTGAGTGTTAGCTTACTTAATGGTAGATGCAGATGAAAAACCAGCCGCAGATATCCCATGGATACAACACTAGTTCCTTATCTTCTTGAAAATCGATGAAAATGATAAACAAAAGCAAGATTGTTTGCCAGAATACAAACATGTTGACATTTTTCAAACCTTTATCTTGTCCGCTGATATTAATACTAATTCTACTCCATGGTGAGTTTAGGCATTAACTAGAAAAATAAATAACAATAAGAATTGATTTTCCTATGTGACATTTATAATAGGTTCTATTTTTAAAGGTGTTAAAATTATGTTGTGGAGTCGAGATAATTTGCAAGTTTAACAAGTTAATTAATAAATTAATAATTTAATTACATCAGAGGGATATGCTACTTAGCAATCAATTCTGACTAGCAGGCGCTTATTCTTTCTGTTGTCTGTAAATTATTTTGTGACAATGTATGTAAAAAGAAAATATTTGTTTTGTTGAACTTTGAATGCCATGAAGGATATTTTGTATGTAAATACTTGGCAATCTCTTGGATTAGACCCCTATGTATTTTTTCAGGAGTAAAACTTGTATATAATACACTAAAAAAAAGACCCCGGGGTCTAATCCAGGATATAGCCCAAATAGTTATATGAAAAAGGCAAAGCCTCAAAGCAAGCACGATTAACTTTGACCGTGAAATAGTAATAAGTAATGGTTCATTTTTATTTCACATTTCCGTTTTAAAATTGTCATTTGGTATTTTTTACACTGTTTCCATTGATTCTGGTTCCCTGTCATATTATCAATTGATTATGGTTCCCATATAAGTGCGCAGGACACCAGTCTACGCTTCTGTTTTCAATCAGAATACCTTTGCTTTTATCGTTATCTTGTAATTCGAAAAAGTTGCGATGTGTCAGTTCGGTAATTTGGATGAAAGTTTTCAAAACCATCACTATCAAGCAGGTACTCGCGTAATCGTAAAGCTCGCTTTGCGAGCAGGCCCTTTGAGCTCGCTATAAAAGTAACATACCGTTACTTGGGAACCTAATGAAAATTCTTCATTTATAATTAATTTTACTATCTAATACGCATAAATTTCTCAATAAAACTAGTACTTCTCCATATTTGAATTATTTCTTCAGGGGGCTTATCAGCAGGGGCAAGTGCGTCTCCTCAGGATGAAACAGTCAATGTTATTGAATGTGAGCGCTTAGACAAGAATGACCCAAATTGTGCTAATGGAGGCTGTTACCAAAAGTGTGAGGGCTCACCCAAAGCTTACTGTTTTGCTTCCTGGAAAAATGGTAAGATTTGTAATTTAATATCAGTTGTTAACATTTTAGAACTAAAATGGCTAAATGTGTCTTTTTCCAATACATTGAATTGTAAATTAAAAAATTGTTTTTGACCCTAAAGGTCATTTGAAAGATATATTTATTTTTTGTAAAACTAAAATTAAAATGAAGCTGTATTAAGAATTTAACTGCTTGTTGATTATTGTACCACTGAAATGAATGTTAACTTTGATCTTATTCTAGGTTCTGTAAAATATGATATTAAACATCGTAGTGGACATACTGTGTCTCTTGTGTGTCTATTTACAGAGTATCTATAAGGGATACATAGTACATGAGAATTATAAAGCCGACCAAGTAGCTTTAAAATTTCTTTGTTTCTAATTTCAGGCACAGATGGCATGGTGGAATATGTAATGAAAGGTTGTTGGTCAGTGGAGGAGAATTGTGTAAACAACTCGCAATGTGTGCAGTCTCCATCAATTAAACATCTGAATTTTTGTTGCTGTTCTGACCCAAGATGTAACAACAATGTGAAAAATGTTTACTATCCACCCACGTCACCACCAACTAGCACTGGTATTTGATTACTTAATTGTCTTTTAAAGTGATGTTTTATCTAGATATAGATATCATTAATAGCTATGAACAATGACTGTGAATTAAAGCTGTGATGCTTAATAAGTTATTAAGTATGCCTTCTTTATTTCTAATATATAATTTTCTGTATTGTTAAGGTGTATTCTGTCAGATGTAGTTTTCAAATTGTCTGTGGATTTTTTTATATGGACCTGTCCAGCTTCCATTATTATTTTTAGGGTATCAGAAAATTTCATCAGCCAACATTGTAGAGCCTGGTCAAAATGTATAGTTGTGCAGGCTGGCCTGGATCTATACTGGTGACCAAGGCTTACCATTTCTGGTTACAGCAGGATAATGGTTTAAACAAAGTGATTTTTATTGTGACTTTCTGAAGGGGAAAATATAGCCCATTAAAAGAATAAAAACTGGTTGAAATTAAACACCCAACAACTGTGAATGTAGCAAAGTCAACTTCCATTTTAGAGGAAAATAAAGCATGTTTTGCTTTGGGAAACAGCATGTATAAGGCATAGAAAAATCACTGATACATACCTTAATATAGACTTAATACAGACTTTTTAATTCCTAACAATGTCTTTCAATCTCAAAAATTTTTTGGTTGTGGTTTTCAATTTATTTCTAATCATGTTTTTCAGAAGGCAACACTGCGATGAAAAAGCTGCCCAGTAGTAAACTGACAAAAACCCTCATTTATTCCATTGTTCCGTTAGTTGGAGTTGCTGCAGTTATTGTTCTAGTTTTCTGGATGTGGAAACGATTCAAACGGCAAGAGTATGAATATCATGAACAGTTACCCACAGTTGACCCAATTCATAATATGCCACCTTCGCCTCATCCTCCTCGACCTTTGAAGCTTGTTGAGGTACGAGCCCGTGGTAGGTTTGGGTCAGTGTGGAAGGCACAGCTACATGAAGAGGTTGTAGCTGTGAAGATATTTCCACTTCAGGACAAGCAGTCATGGTTGACTGAGCAAGACATTTATCGGTTACCTCACATGCAGAGTCATGACAACATTCTACGGTTCATTGGTACAGAGCGAAGGGGAGATAACCTGAACCTAGAGTTGTGGCTTATCACAGAGTTCCAACAAAACGGGTCATTGTGTGAATATCTGAAAGGAAACACTGTTACTTGGAGTGAGTTGTGTAAAATGGCAGAATCAATAGCGCGTGGTTTGTCATTTTTACACGACGAGATTGCACCAATTAGGGGCATGGAAGCTAAGCCGGCAGTGGCTCATCGAGACTTCAAGAGCAAAAATGTGCTGATCACTTCAAATCTCACCGCAGTCATTGCTGACTTTGGTCTAGCTCTCAAGTTTGAACCAGGGAAAAACCCAGGAGAAACACATGGACTGGTAAAACATTAACTTATAAAGTTTCTTTAGTACATTAAGGATTTTTACTTAATTACATTCTGTCTCTGATAAACAGTTTTTGGAAATATTCAATGTCATTAATTGTCTGCTTATAAGCAACTTGGAACTTATAATACTTTTTAAGAATAAAACAATTGACAATGTAATAAAACTTACATGGTTTAGTAATTAGTATGGCCCTGGTTTAGATTAAGACTTATTTAGGTCCATATACCTACCCTATTTTTTAATTGCCAACTAGAGACATTTAATACTAATAGTAGAAAGTTAATGCATCTTTTTCTTGCACATCTGCACTAAATGTGTCATTGTGCTTGTCCAGATGTTAATTCATGAAAAAAGGTGTATTAGTGCTATTCTTTTATAAAAGTATGTCTAAATTGGTTTCCCACATTTCATTATCTGTACTTCATATAAAGAAATGGTTAATGTTGCCTTTGACATGCCTTCCACCTGCAAGTGCAATGTCATTCGACAGTTATGTTTTGATGATAAAATTATCTGAGCCGTCATAGCATTTAGCTGTTTTACATTGCATTTAAGAAAAAAGTGCAACAAAGGTGCATGTTCACCAAAATCTATAGATGCATGTTTTTCTTCTTTGTTTATTAATACCTAAATAAGCAGTTTCATGCAAGAATATATATTCATACCTAGTAACCTACATATTTTTGGGTTGGATATCAGTAACAGGACTAATACTAGTGATTATACAATGATCAATAAAGCCTGTAGAAGTGTGTGTATATCAAATTTTGATAATGCATATAAACATAAAACAATTTTATGATTTTTAGGTTGGTACAAGGCGTTACATGGCTCCGGAAGTGCTCGAGGGCGCTATTAGTTTCAATAGAGATGCATTTTTGCGGATTGACATGTATGCTTGTGGACTTGTTCTTTGGGAAATCATGTCAAGGTGTACTGCAGCAGACGGTAGGCTCTTAAAATTAACAAATAACAAGTAGCTGTTGTCAAAAGTTAACACATATTTATTTTAGCTTGATGCTGCAGTTGGGTGGTTAAGATTAACCAGCTATTTTAACAAATATAGACCATCTTTACTTTAGTCAGTACCCTCAAAGGTGTTAATATTGGTTTATACTGATTAAATATATTAATGGTTGTTTATCTCATTACACTGTTAAAACTGTTCCCTAAGTCTGGTAATGACAGAAACTTATAGAATTGTTCATGATGTAATTTTGTAAATTTGAGTTAATGCTATATCTATTGTGATTATTTTTTGCTTGTACCATTTAGGTCCAGTTGGAGATTATCAGTTACCGTTTGAGGAGGAGATAGGGCAGCATCCTACCCTAGAGGACATGCAAGAGTTAGTTGTCATCAATAAAGTACGACCTTCAGTCAAGGATCACTGGCAAAAACATCCGGTATGTTTTCTTCTTGCCCATTGTTTTCGTTTCTTTTTGCTAATTTTAACATATTGTTGGGCCAATCAGGCTACTGATCCACCTAACCGACCTACCTGGATAAATTACCAGTAAATAACAATGTCTCCACAAGTGACCAACAACTTTTCCCACATAATTCCTGAATCAGTAGTTGAAGACAAATGACCATTAGACTGTATGTTCAATGATACGAGGTATCTTTTACAATGTTATATATCTTTTACAATGTTATATGGTATCTTTGGCAATAATAAGTATAGATATAACTTGATAGTGCTTTTTCTTGTGTTCAACAAAAACTTTAAAATGATTAAAAATAAAGAATCAGTGTATGTTATATATCTGATTTATTATGTGTGTTACTTGCTTAGAAACACATTGACAACTTTAGTTTTAATGGAAGTTTTGTTATACCATAACTATATAAAAAATATACATATGTTGTTGGTGTGAGATACATGATCACATATTATGAGATGCATGATTCAATATAACATTTCTATATTTGGCAGATAATAAATTGTTCTTGATCAAAATTATTGTTCTAATCATATAAATGTTCATTCAAAATTACTTCGAATTATCAACATTTACTTCTCAAGAAACATTTTACATTATGAATATTTTAGTGTCATTAAAAAACCTGGCATATTTTTTAAGAGAGGACAAACTTTTTTACTTGACTTGTTATAGGGCATGAAACTTGCCATAAATTCCTGCGATGAAATTCTTTTACTGAAAGATGAGAGCAGTATTTCTTTAAAAGAATCTACATTGTGAAAATTGTTCATTTGTATTTGATTTCAGGGTCTTGATGCATTGTCATCAACAATTGAAGAATGTTGGGATCATGATGCAGAAGCACGTCTGTCGGCGGACTGTGTGTTAGAACGCATATGTCAACTCAGTAGGACAATGAATACCTCAAACCTTGCTACGAGTAACAGTGTTGTCAACTCACAACAACCTCTTATAATAAATACCAACCAGGGATTACCTCCTGTATCACCCATAGTTGTGCAGACTCTGTAATCGTGACCCATGGTAACCAGGGAACAAAACGGTTGCCATGGACAACAGAACACATCTTCAACAACAGTTACCTCGCATTATAATGGCCTTGTTTTTATTTATAAAAAGGCAACAAAACTTTTATTTTATATCTTAACGATGCAGGTTTCATTTATTGGACAGTGATTTAACTGCCAGTGTGTCATTAATATGTCTTTTACCTAATTAATACACCATTCTATTTATATTCGTGGATTTAGAAATAGATTTTTTCTTGCAAAGTTTTAAGAAAGAGACATTAAAGAGTGACTGGAGACATTTGCCAGTGCTATTTTAATTTCCTAGTGGCACACAACAAGTGTAGATGCCGCTAAAAGGTAGCTATGGAAATTTAACTACATACCTCAAGATTTTTTGTGTGTTTATTCAGTTAATGATATCATGCATTAATACCTCATTGAAATTTTTAGGACTTTGTGTGAATTTTTATTCGTATTCTATTTTACCACGTCTTGCAGGAAGAAAACTGGACATTTTAAGAAGTGGACATGATTTGTGAAGTTATTTAGTTACAATATTGTTGATGATTTCTACATGTTTGACATACATATATGCATGGAATGAGTTTACACGCTTTCAGAAGGAAGTGTGTTAATTGGAATGACTTTCTGTGCTGATTAAGTATGTATTTATGTAATGCATATTTTTGTCTGGGACATATATATTAAAATCAACATTTAAATATTTTATATGTATGGGTTTTTGTATAAATGAGAGACAGTGATGTTGAGCAAGTGTGTTTGTATTTTGACACACTTGGATGTTAAAATTTTGATCAGGTTGCACTCTTTAATTTTATCATTGTGTTTGACTGGTAATACGGTGTAGCAAGAATATCTTCTCGGGACATTGTCAAAATGTTGAATTTTGTTAAAATTAAATGCTCACTCAAGAAATTTTACTCTTAAAATGAATTTGATTAGTGACATACTGAAGGGCATTTTAGATTTTGAAAATTGACACAATGTCTTTTGTTACATTTTAAAGGATTTGATACATTAAGGAAAAACATGTGTTTTTGCATCATGTACGGATGATTGTTCTTAATATTTGCACTTTTAAGAGTTTTTACATAATTATATTTACTGCATGTTAGTATTTGTATGATATATTTAATGCTAATTTAATGTCACCATTGTTACTGTAGATACTTCAAGGCATCTGTGTTTGTACAGGTTGATTCAAGTGATGTGTAACAGTGGGTGGTATTTTTTCCCCTTCTTAATTTTGACATTACCATTGCCACCCCAAATATCTTAAGTGCACTTGTCCACCTTTTAATTGGCACAAAACAATTTATTACTGTTAGGTAAATTTCAAAATAATTTATGACTGAGTAGCAAACAGTGAGGGCCAGACTATGAAATCTGCACCAGCAGGCTAAAGGTTCAATAGATGTTTGTTTGGATTTTTTTCTTTCAATATTACAAGATTAATCAATGGTATTTTTATAAAAAAAAATCTTCTAAAAGATCATGAGTACATATTGAAATGGAAAGCACTGACAGTGTGGTCAAAGTGTCTTGCCTCATAGATTCGAGCCCTACTCAAGTCTCAACACAATTTCCTCGTATGACACTGGCACTGGTGAATTCCAGGAAAATATTCAAATAAGCTTTCAGTTAAGCTTAGAAATATAGATAGGTTTAAACTGAAGGAAGATGGTTTCTAAATCTGTATGACTGCAGCAATAGACTTCCGGTAAATCAGCAGTAATGTGGATGACTCTTTACCAACAGTCACAGTGACTATTGAGGTTAAGTAGAGTGATTTTAACAGAATAATTTATGTAAATTGGGCTTTGATTAAAGAATTTTAACTTATTTAATATCCATTTGTTTCAGCATACTGTGTAAGATGTAATGTCCTATAATATAATCATGTAAGAATATTTTATTGACACATAATTCAGAAACAGTACTGTTTGATTATTAAAGATGATTTCCAAATCCCTGTTGCACATTATTTGAATCAAATGCAAATCATTAAATAGGGCAAAATAGATAAGTACCTGCTGAATGTAGCAGCTCTGTATCATGTGACACACATGGGGGGAGTGTCATGTGACTTTGTGCCATGTGAGACATGTCAGATCACTTTAATGTTGTAAATTAGGCATTACAATAAAAGGCAGCATATAGATGACAATGATTGGATGCTGTGCTACTTTAGTGGGTCATAAGTATACAGTTAAACATGTGCTATAGGCTACCTTGAATTTTTAGTATACATATATATTATTTACAAAACAGGACAACACATGGCAATTTTTGACTTGCCCCGTGTTTTTAATGTGAGAATACATTTATAAGGACATTGGCCACTTTAAATTCTTAATTATTTTTATTTTTTCCTTATTAAAGGGATGTACATTAGTTGATAAAAATGTCTCTAATTTTGCAAATAATCTGTTGGAATAATACCAGGTACATTTTTAATTTTTATTCAAAATTGCTATGCATGTGGAACTGTAAGACAATTATCTTTGAAAAGAATTAACATTTTGTGTGTTTTAAAAATGCTATATAATGAAAATATGGGACACACACAGCCCTATGATTGACGATTTTATTTTATTCTTATTTTCAAAATTTAACTATGTAATTTTTATATGCTTTACAATATACAATCTTAACATTTTTATCAAAGGAAGTTATTTATAGAAGTCTTTTATGTTAATATTTTCTTTAAAAAGGTATTCAAAGTTCTATTCATTATTATTTTAAATTCTATTTATTCATCTAGAAACAAACTGACACAAAAATCACAAGACGTGAAGTAATCAAAAGTGTTATTGAAGAAGAAATTGGTATTTAAAGATTTTTTTAGAACGTAGAACAATCTTATATATATTGTTGTTGTTGTTGTTGTTTTTATGTCTAGTTGGTCACAATTATTGTTACTGATTTTTTAAGGTATGTTTACAGGGAAACTTGTTAAATATGATGTTTATATGGATCTTAATGAGTAGGACTAATATGTTTATATGAATCTTTATTAGGAGGACTAAGAAAAGCTATGTTATATGGATCTTAATTAGGAGTAGTAAGAAAAGCTATGTTTACATGGATTTTAATTAGGAGTACTAAGAAAATCTGTGTTTATATGGATTTTAATTAGGACTAAGAAAAGCTATATTATATGGATGTTAACTTAAAGCTATGTTTATATGGATCTTAATTAGGAGGACTAAGAAAATTTTATAATGTTTAGATAATGTTTTTAAAAAATGTTAGATGTTTGTTACCTGAAGAAATTAGCAATAAATGTGAAATGATTTGTCATAAAGGTAGCAAAAATGTAAACAAAGGAGTATTTTGACTTCCATACAAAATACTAATTTCACTATAACTGTACTTATTGCCAAAAAGAAACAAATAAAAAAAATGGTAATTGGCCAATGAGTTACTTTGTGGATACTATAAAAGAACACCAAACTTAAAAAGCTTTTGAGAAATAAAAATAAAAGCATTTCTGAGGCATAATGGGCCTTACATGAAGAAATACAATTTTTATTCTTTATAACCTGATATGATTGACCTGATTTATTACAATGTGAACTTGGCTCATATATTGTAACAGGTATACCTCAAATTGGATCTGTTTCAAGTTATAAAATTCTTATTTAATAAAAGGCCCTCTTTAAAAACAATGTCAAATAAGTAAATACCTTTACATACCAGTTTTTTACACATATTATTTGTTTATCAATATTCTCATATTTTGATTGTTCATACGAATTTTCATTGACATATTATTTGAGCTTTTTAAAGATGTTTATAAAATGGTAGATTTAGGTAGATTTCCAAAAAAAGGTTCAACATTGTACTTTAACGTTAGTCTTTTTCTTTTTTTTTGGCCTTAAAATCAGTCATTTAAGATTTCTGCTGAAATAAATAAAAAAATAAAACAGATATTATGTCATATGTTGTGAAACAGGTAATGATCAGGGAAACTTATGTCTTGTTTATCTCAGATAAAATATACCTCATAAAAAAACTAATGGTTCAAACCTGTCTTACCCCTCATATGCTAGTTAATGGACTCTTCTGTATTGTAGAGATGGAATGTTCCAAATTTTTCACTTTCATAGGTAGGAGAGCAGGTGGATTTACTTATTTGGGATGTTCCATTTAGATTTGAAGGGAAGATAGGATTAATCAGTTTTATATATATGCAGTGACCTCTGATATGTTGACCTCTAATGAATAGTTTTGTGTTTGATTGATTTGTATAATTGCTGCCATTACAATGTTGTATATATCAAACCCTTAACCCACTGAATTTGTATAATGAATTTGCCCAGCTTTGAATTTGGAATTGTCCATTCAAAGTTAAAGGGATTTCATTATCCGAATACAAAAGTTTAGCTGCTTATAGTAAAGAGCCTGGTCAGAGTGCATGGTGGTGGATGCCAGCTTTGCCCTATACTGGTAGCAAAGACTTAATCACTTTTGGTTCCTATAGGTAAGGTGTCAAAATGCTTTCTGGCCTCAATAATGTCTCTCAAAGTCTCATAAAAATGTGTCTGTTGTAATCTTGTCTGTCAAAGAACAGCTTTGTAAAGAGCTTTTCATATTCTTTTACCAGATTTTGGTTCAAAACATTTGTTCATATAGATCACTAGGAAATTACACATAGAAAATGTCAACACTGAAATATTTTAAAATAATTTATTGTATGTTTCAAGAATTTTTTTTTGATGGATTTTATGTTTACCGGTCTTTTTCATATTCTGTTAGTTTGACATTTTTATGGGGAGAAAAAAGAGAACATTTGATATTTATCTAAAGTATTTATTGGTCTTAATGATTTTTTTTACGTCTTCTAGCCTTGGATTGCTGGTTTTGTTGGGTTTAAACGTCAGTATTTTTGTTTTTAGAATTGTTTCAACTACACAGATCAGTTACTGTTTATTATACTTACTGGATTTTTTGTCAGGCAGGGAAAACCTTCCATTTATATAGTCTTTGAGCACACAATTTGCCATTGTCAGTACAAGTTTGTGTTGTTTAGGCTATTGTCACAGTAATTTTATCAGTATTTAAAGTTTTTCTGTCATAAATAGATCAATAGTACAAGAAATTCTGATAAATTAACTCTTGACCTTCTGAAAACAAATGTTATAATATAAACCTTTGCCACTAGCATAGAGCCAGGCATGCCTGCTTATCAATGCAGTTTTGCCAGGCTTGATACTGTTGGCTAACCAGCTTTTAATGATCATATTGATAACTTGATATCTCCCAAAGTTACAGATATGGAAGCTGGTCAAGTTAATTTAAAGGAACTCCACTGAGGTCCAAATGCCTTAAATTTTAAAATTTGAATTTCTTTCATAGATCAGCAGGGCCTTTTAAATCAGAAAGATATGCACAAGATAATCAAGAGAGACACCCTTAAATAAGTTGAAAATCGTATTTTTGTGACTCTTAGTCAGATTTAGTCCAATTTTTGGTCATATTTCACAATTAAAAGTAACAGTATGGAAAAATGGAGTAAGCAAATGACCACAAGTTCTTGGTCTAGACCTACATCAATAGAACATTCAATCAGAAAATTATTTCAAGCCCCACCATGCCATAAAACTTCAGTGGAGTCCCTTTAAGAAGTTGCACAGGTTAAGTGGTTAACAATGAATCTAAATATTATTGATCATGAATGGTGGAGAAGTTAATTTCATTTGCACAAAACTGTTGATTATAATATCATCTTACAGGGAATAAAAGTTATGATTATTTTGTAATTGATATCTGTATGTGTGCATTTTATTGACATTTATATGGCCAGTGTAGGTAATAACTTGAATTATATAACATAAAGTGTCATAGTGTATTATATCTTAATCATATATCTTTATATAATGTCATCATCTTGTAACATTATAATTAGAAAGGGCTGCCACAGCCAAGTGGTTAAGTAAGCCGACTTAAAATCATCTGTTCCTCATCAATATGTTTGTGGATCCGTCTAGGCTATCCAGCTGGCTTATTGAAAGTCAGTGGTTCTACTTCAGTACCTGCTTGTGGCTAAAATAACGCACAGAGGGGCACCAGGCTTCCTTCTGTAGAGAGCTTGAAAATCACCATTGATCTTTATACAACAAATGTAACACTTTAAAATGTCTTTATAGTTTCAAGTTAATTGGCAAAATCAAAAAATGATCAAGAGTAAGGACATAATACAATTAATGGAATAGCTAGGGGAGGTTCATTATAGGGAAATTAATCTTGGAATCTTTTAATTTAATGTAATTTGACTTATTATTTGTAAAAAAATTGTTAATTTGCCCAGATCTTGAATTGATGTAGGAATGAATACCATTTTAGACAAATGAATAACTTGATGAATATGATTTATTGGTTTTGTTTGTTTTCTCTCTCTCGGAGTTAAATTGGCTTTAAATTTATATATTAACTGATGAGGACTTTAATATTTTCATGGCTGTTTTATGTATGAAGAGTAGCTTGTAGGGAGAGATGAATGTACAATATGATGAGATATAGAAATGTTAAGTGTTGTGATATTGAGCTATTCACTCAATTCACGACAATATTTGACAAAGCAGCATGCGAATATTATGTATTGTAAACATTTTGTAAGTTTCTCATTTTAAGACTTTTTGATCAAGAGTTTTAATTTGAGCTGTGTCACGACAAAACCAACATAATGCGTTTGCGACCAGCATGGATCCAGACCAGCTGATCAGGATCCATGCTGTTCGCTATCAGTTTCTCTACTTGTTATAGGGTCTGTAAGCAAACAGCATGGATCCAGATCAGACTGCGCGGATGCGCAGGCTGGTCTGGATCCATGCTGGTCGCAAACCCATTATGTCGGTTTTGTCATGACACGGCTCATTCGTCTACCGGTGATAATGTTTGTTTAGATAGTTAGAGAGAGATGATGATGATTGATGATGATGATGATTGATGAATTTATAATGATGTTACATTGACGATAATATTAATTTGATAACATGATAATTTTTTTTTTATGATTGACAATAGATTTTGTAAAATTTTGAAGAAAAATATATAAAGCATTATTTTGTAATGATTATAATATGAGGTTTCTTGATTTACCTTTTCAATGGTTTTGTAGGTAAGCTTTTAACATTAAGAATCCTTAGGGTATTAAATGGCAGGTTTTTTTTATACATCTTTGTTATTGTGTTACATTTCAGGTATATTTGTGTTTTAAGACTTTAATTTGATATATAGAATTGAACTTGCTGTCTTAAATAAACATTATAATGGTAGTTGATGATTTCTGTCTTGCTATGACTGCAGAATTAGGCAAGTACTTCCCAGCAAGGCACATTTTGTTGCTCTTTTACTGCTTAGTAATTTTCGGGTGTTTTACAAAGAAATTGTCGGCTGTCATTTTCAATAATTTTGTATTATGTAGTGTCAATCAAAGGTGGTCCCTTTGTGATAAATGAAAATATTGGTTTGCATTAAATTAACCAAATACTTTTATCATTAAGTTCTTTTTCTGATTTTTAAATCATTGATTTAAGAAAACAGTTGTAAGTGAATGTTGTTTTCCTTTCTTTTTTGAGAGTCAAGGATGCTGATAAGCCTGAATAAGGTTTTGGTACGGGAGAAATATCTCCTTGTGTCTTGATATTCTATAATGCCATGAAACTTTTCTGTAAATATTTCATGTTTAAGGTACTTCTTCATGTTAAAATAAGGCACACACTGATGGCAAACAGTGAAAATTGTTAACAGCTTCATTTGTGTTTTGCACAAGTAAAAAAAAAAGATTCTACAGATTTTTTTAAGGGGAAAATCATATTTTTGATCAGGGGTTAAGAAGTGTAAAGCGTTTTGGGGACTTTTGTTTTATATGCAAACATGTAGAAATACCTTATAATAGTTTAGAAAAGGAAAGTTTTTATGTTATGATGAATGCAATAAGTGCTAAAAAAATTATTTTTTTTTTTCAAATTTTAGGGTGTTTGCTACTTTCAGGGTGTACAGACACTGTTTTTAGCTCGACTTTTCTATGAAAAGGGGAGCTATCCTACTCGCCCCGGCGTCGGCGTTGGCGTCACACCTTGGTTAAGTTTTTCGTACCACCCCACTTTATTTCAGAAGTATTACAAGTATGGCTTTGAAACTTACCATACTTGTTCACCATCATAACCTCCATCTACAGACAAGAGTACATAACTCTGTCAAGGTTTTTGACAGAATTATGGCCCTTTTTTGACTTAGAAAGTGTATTGAGCTTGGTTAAGTTTTTTGTACCACCTCACTTTATTTCAAAACCATTGGAGGTATTGCTTTGAAACTGACCATACTTGTTTACCATCACGACCTTCATCAACAGACAAGAGGACATAACTCTGTCAAGGTTTTTTGACAGAATTATGCCCCTTTTTGACTTAGAAAATACATTGAATATGGGTAAAATCCACTTATTGCCTTAACCCTTTGAGATATTGCTTTGAAACTTTTAATGCTATTTCACATCATTACCCCCATCTGTACGCAAGAGAAGGTAACTCTGTCAAGGATTTGTTTTAAAAATTAAGGCCTTTTATCGACTTAGAATCTTGGTTAAGTTTTTAGTACCAGTCCACTTTTTGACTGAACTGTTTGAGATATTAATTTGAAAGTTGGAATACTTGTTTACAATCATGATTCCCAAACATGTCCAGGAGAAGGTAATTCTGTCAAAGATTTTATTTGAATTATGGCCCTTAACTGTCAATGTTTTGTATTATAGGCAAGCACTAAAAAAGTTTTTTTTTCTTTCTTACCAGCCCTCTTTTGACTTAAACATTTCAAACTTTGCTGCAGTGTTCAAGGGTATCACACAATTCAGTAAAATAATTCTTCACTAAATATCTTAATGCTCATGGCCATTGTTCACTTTAAAAATACAGAGATTCTTGTATTGCCTTTTACTGCAAAAACTTTTTTTTATTGGCAAGCAATAAAAAAGTCGAGCGCGCTGTCTTACGGACAGCTCTTGTTTCTCTCTGTTGTTTCATGTAAATGTATTATTGGCTCTTGCCCTGTAATTTTTCTCTCTTTTTTTTTTTTTTTTTTTTTTTTTAAATCCACCTTTCCACCCCTTATTCCTACTATGGTATGTTCCTAAAATATTAAGATGGAGGAACCTATAATAGATATATAGGGATGAAATGGTAGTAATTACTTATCTACGAATCAATTATTATCATATTTATGTTGTGTATTGACAGTAAAAACAATATGCGGGTTATTATATAAAGGGATAATGTAAATTAGCGTACATACCCGCTAAAAATGTCTTTCCCTTTTGTCCCCCATAGAGCCCGCGTCAGGGACAAAACCAACCAAAGGTGCGTTTGCAAAGCAGCATGGACCCAGCCAGCCCCCCCACCCTGCGCAGTCTGATAAAGGATCCTGCTGTTCCCCTATCGGTCTCTCCTTGAAAATTGGGGTTTTTGTAAGAAAAACAGCAGGGATCTGTTAGAAAACGCACTATGTTGGTTTTGTCTTTGGCGGGGCTTTTATATTCTCATTTCAAAATTCTTACGTCAGTGGGCACTTTGGGTTCTCACTTTTTTTTTATTGGTACAAAAAAATTCCCTTTAAAGGGAAAAGTATTTAATTTTAAAACCCGGGGGGAAAACACTGCATTAATAAAAAGCCTCTTTAGTTAAACAGGGAAAATTTTTTAATTTAAGGTGAAATTAGAGTGTAGGACTTTAAAAAGAAGAAAAAAAAACGGGTTTCACTGTTTAAACCCTTACGTTTTTTTTTTATAAAAAAAGGGTTTATGTATTAATAATTTTTGGTTGGAAAAAAAAAACCAGCTGTATTTTTAATTTTAATCCCAAAAGATTGGATTCATATTAAACCGTTAAAAAGTTAATTTTTAAATACATGGAAAGTTTGGGTTATTTGATAGAAATAAATCTTTTTAATTTTTTGGTAACAAGCCCCTTTACTGACTTCCCTTTGCCATTTAAAAGAAACGGGGCCAAAAAGGCCCTTGAAAAAACCTTTACTTTTGGGGTTTTTTTCACTTCAAAGAAATTTTGGATATTAAAGTCCCTAAAACCCCAAAAATAGGAATCCCTGAAAATCAAAAGGAAAAGTCTATTTTTGCAATTTAGTATGGGAGAGGAAGTTTTAGCATGTGACAAATATCCTATGATTTCTTAAAAAAATTTTATTATGGGTTTTTGCAATTTTCTAGGGGCTTTCATTGCTCAATGTTTTTTTCATTTTATAATAAAAAAATTTAAAAGGGGGATGTGTTAAAATTTTTCCCAAGAATTTTGGGGGCATTGGATTTTTCCCAAATTGAGAATTGATGTGTTTTTAAATAAATTTTTAATCATTACTTTACAAAAAAAATTAGCCATAAACTTTTTAAAAAAAAGTTTTTTAGATATGAGCCGCCCATGAAAAAAAACCAAAAAGGGGTTGCGACCAGAGGGATCCAGCCCAGCCCCAAATTTCGCGCAGGTGATCAGGATCCATGTTTGTTCCCCTACCCAGTTTCTCTACTTTAATAGAAATTGGCAGATTTCCCGGTAAATGCGCGGGGTTTTGTCGGGGATCCATGTTTGGTCCCCAAAAAGCACTTTGTTGGTTTTTTTTTCGTGACAGGGGTCATTTTTATTTTCACCCCTTTCTCTTCTATAGTTAGTGTTTTTTTGTTATAAGCAGCCCCAGAAAATTTGTTTACATCTTATTTGGTCGACATTTGGAAGTTTTTTTATTTTCCTTTATTTTCCCCATTATAAAAAATTTCAGATCTTGTGCTTTTCACAAAAAGCTGTTCTTACTAATGATTAAAATAATTCATGTGGTATGGTCTAAAATTTTGTTGTTTGAGATATGCAAAACACTCAGGCTGGAGATATATTTTTCCATTGTTGGTATTATTTTTTTTTTTTTTATAGAAAAAAAAAATGGAGCTAGAATTCTTCCACTGTTGGCTGTTATTATTCAGGTATTTTATATAAATTTATTTCTTACTTTAGTACTGGTACTTTTAGAAGTTTGCTATTTAAATGTCTGCGTTATTTCTTAGCATCTGCTCTTAATATTGTGAAACTTTTTAGTAAAACACTTAATGCCATAAAATTTCTTGGACTTTCACTTGAAATTGTAAATTTTTTACACATGAACCTGTTTTTTTTTTTCGTTTTTTTTTTCTAAGATGATTTTAGACATTTTAGAGTAATCATTCGCTCTCATTTTAAAGCCATTGTTCATAATGATATTATATAAATGCTGATAGTAATGTGAAATAAAATAGTGTTTGTTAATTTTGTGTTGTTTTCTCTTTAAAATTTGACATGTATTCATATCTACATTTATGTTATTACATTCATTACATGTCTACCTCACGAATGTACTATACATTTATTCAGACCACTTGCCCCTAACCGCTGTGTTTCTTTAAATTTCCCTTTTGGTTTCGATTATTTTTGTGAGGAAAATATCAGCCCAGCTTTTAAGGGGTTGGTTTGGGGGTTCTTTCTTTAGGGGGCCCGTTCGTGCCTGAAAAAAATGCACGGAAAAAGGGGACCCTTTTAGGTCTTCCTCCCCCCCAGTAAAAACGGAACGTCACCAAATCACCTATTTCTGTGTCTTTTTGACGTAAAAACCCAAAAAAAAAAAAATCTAATTCCACCAGGGAAATTTTGATTTTTTTCATGTGAGGAAAACTATCCAGCTAGCTTAAGGAACGTTGGTTTGCCCCACTCGGATTTTGGTTTTTTAATTTTTTTTTTTTTTTTGGGTTTTTGAAATTTAAATCACCAATAAGGGGCCCCTTTAGGGAAACAGGAATTTTCACCATAGACCTGTACAGTATTGGTTTCAACATTAAAAACCCCAAAACCCCCCCCCCACCAATACAAAAATATTTAAAAAAAAAATAAAATTTCTTTAGCCCCCTTTCCTCTGAATATTTTGTAATGGGGTTTTTTTCCTTCTATGACTTTTTTTAGCATTTCCCTTTTTCCCCGTTTAAGGGGAAAATTTTAAAAACATAATTTTAAATACTGAAGTTTCCAACAGTACAGAAACCTGGATTTGAAAAGGGCCGGGCTAAACTCTAAGTGGATGCAAGGCTGGTTTTACTTTGGGTTCCCCCGTGAATTATGGGTTAAAGGAAATATTTGAAAGTTAAACCCGAAAAATTGTGGGACAGTTGTTTTTAAACCTTTTTGGAGGGCCCCAGGTTTTTTAATTTTTACTGTATTTTATTAAGTGCACCAGAGCCCCCACAACTTTTCTAAATATGGTCAATTCTTTTAAAACCCCGTGTAAGTCATGGGATGTGCTTTTTCCAAAATTTCCCAAAAACAAACTACTTTGGTTTTTAGTAACACCACCATTTTTTTAGTTACCCCCCAATGCCAGAAGATGTTATTTAGCAGCAGTTTGTAAAGAGTCCGTCCCCCGGGCAAAACCAATAATGGGTTTCGCCAGGGATGGATCCAAAACCAGCCCGCACATTCTGCCCCCAGTCTTTATCAGGATCCATTTCTGTTCGCTATCAGTTTCCTCTAAATTGTTATAGAGTTTTGGGAAACCAACACATGGATCCTGATCGGCTGCGCGGATGCGGGAGGTGGTCCGGATCCATGCCTTTTTCGCAAACCCCCAACCCCTATGGGGGTTTTTTTTGGGGGACGCGGGCCCCAATTATTTTTTCTTGGCCAATTTGTCATGTCAAATTTAAAAGGGAATGGGTTTCAAACAAAACAAACAATGATGGAATTGACCAATAAAATAACTATTGCATTTGGTTTCAACTAGATTCCAAATACTTAATACCGTACATGGTACTGTGTAAGAAACCTATTTTTTTTTCAAAGTTAACATTGCTATTAGTCCAAGCTTTCATACAACTCGATCCCAAAAGAGAGAATCCTAATTATTGAATAATTATATTTTCACTAAGCGATATAAGCGTCTATAAAGTCAATTTTGTTTTTACATCTGGTTATGGTTTCTTTTTCTTGTTGAACACATAACATGCAATTATTTCTGTTACAATTTTTTGTTTAAATAAAGCAGGGTCTTTCAAATATTTGAAAGACCCTGAATAAAGAAGTTTTAATTGTGTCTGTATAAGCGTCTTAGTTTTTGGTATTTACTTCTATGGATTCTTTGTGTTAGTTTGATTTTCTTTAGGTACATTTACCACACGTAAGTCACGTGATTCAAACCGCGGGAAAGAGTGTCTTTGTTGTTGGCGTGAAAATGGATGTTGCAGAACAAGTTGCTCGCACTAATCAAGTGAAGGATCAGACAGGAGAGCGATGCCAAAAGCTTTTTCAAGACTTTCTAGAAGAGTATGTTAATTTATTACGCATGTCATGGCTATTTTCTGTCGTATTTACATTGTTTATTTTTGTTGGCACCTCTTCTGGTCCACTCCTCTCGCAACTTTACAGACATGAAATAATCTTGAGCATGTCGTCTCCTTAGTGGAGAAACAAACAAACTTTTACCGTTACAGCACTACCGGTCATAATATATTAGTCGACCTGTTGCGCTTAATTTCGAAGCTGTGACAGTGTGTCTGTTTGTACCCGGGGGGAAAACCAAAGGGGTAAGACTCCTTGAATGTTCACAAAATATGTGTTTGATGGTAGAAAACATTTATCCTAAGTCCATTCCCATTACACTTTATACTAATACATTGGTTTAACCATCGATTATCACTCCTGAGGTCCTGGGTTATACCCTTGGGATTTTTCAGAGACACTTTTAGTGTTTCCCACCTACCTAGAGGTGGACTGGTAAGAAATTCATGTAATCCTCGCATGTATCAGTGCTATACACTGGGCATGTAAAAGAACCAAGGGGTCTATTCAATAAGAGCTAGGGACTGGTTCCCGGATTCCCTTTTATCCCATAGCTGTCTCTTTAATGTATACAATGTATACCTGCTTAAAGTGAGTGTAAACGATTTTAATGCAGTATGATAAAAAGAAGTAGAAGTACATTGACAAGGGTAACAACTCCCATAAGAAGGTGTCTTAGTATGTTTTTGAAACTACAGCATAAATAAAAGGGTACTCTAATAATTTATCTATCGAACCAGGTAAAAACTTTTCTTAACTCTCTTATATTTAACAAGTACTGGCTGCCCCCAAAAAAACTATTCAGTTGCGCAAGGTCGACATCGATCATGGCTATGCAGGAAACACAAAGTTACACTATTGTTGCAATCGTTATAATATCACAAGCATTTATCATGCTGGGCAATTAAAACTATATAAAATTAATCAAATATTCCAATAACCTATACTGTGATATTGTCACCTGTGGCTCCAGAGTATTTCCCTGTTGAAATTCAATAAAACACCACCCTCTTGTCGCATATAAAAACTGTCGTCTGTTTTTTTTTCTTCGGAAATTACAGGTATATATTTGCAAGAAAGAAATCGGACGAATAAATGAGTGTTTCAATAAATGAAAGCAGTGCTCTAGCAACAGGGCGATTTGAGTGACTAAGTCGCCTAACTTAGTCTTACTCGCCTTACTGCTTATACAGATATTTTCGTACCATTCTGAGCTTGTCAATTAATTTAATCCTAGGCTCTGGGGATAACTTAAACTTAATTGGAGATAACACACTTACTGCCAATATTTGACTGCAATTAACATATTTTTGTGACATGTCAGATATGCAGCTGCATTGGACATAGTGCCATTGTAATTTGATGTAGCCTAAACATTTCAATTAAATGAGCATAATTCTATTATAATTGTTATTCTGTAGGTTTAATGTTGATGGGGAACAGAAATATTTAGCTGAAGTGCAAGAACTGATCCGACCAGAGAGAAATACACTGACTGTAAGTTTTGAGGATGTTGAAAAATATAACCAACAGCTTGCCACAGCAGTTCTAGAGGAATATTACAGGTAATTGAACTGCCCGGAATTTTGAGCTATTTAAATTTAGCAAAATAATTTATTTTTTTTTTACTTCAGAAAGGCTTCTTTGATAGTTTGGTTAAACTGGCCGTTTTTAACCATGTGCCTTCTTTCTGTTCAGCTGAAGGTATTTTAAGTAGAGATTAATCTTCATGTGGGTCCTATATTGAAGCACCTTATAAAGATAGAAATATTTACGACTCTGTATGTGTGCCCATAGTCTCATACAAATTGTGGTTTATTGTAACCTAAAATATTCATAACTGCCTTGGATATGCATATGAGAATTTTTGTGGATATTTTGGCCTTAAGTATAAAGAATTTTGTAAAATACAAAGAAAGGAATACTAGGATAAAGAAAATCCCAATTTGATGAAGCATGATCCCCTTTTACCCAATGTGATGCTTGCTTTTTGCTGTATAGCTTTAACAAAAAGAAAAGGTGATGTTATTTGTGTCCATATGAAGTACAAAATTTCTAGAAGATAAAAACAAAAGTTTTGTTGATTTTAAATGCACACTTTTCTTTATCATAGTGAAGATTTTCAGTAAAAGGTCAGTGTTATTTATGTTGGTAAGTTGTGTTTATTTTCAGAGTGTACCCATATTTGTGCCGTGCAGTACGCAACTATGCCAAAGATTGGGGACAGATCCCACCCAATAAAGAATTTTATGTCAGTTTCATTGATGTTCCATCCAGGCTAAAGTAAGATAAAAAGGTTTTTGTTCTAAATATGATTTACTGAACTGTGTAAAACTGTTTTCATTACTTGAAATGCTAATTGGTTGTTTGCATAAGTATTATACTAGTAGTTAAGAATTAGAAAAAACATTTGAATTTTGCAAACTTTTTGAGAGAGTAATACTTAAAATTTAGGTGTATGGACTTTTTTGCAGAGACTTAAAACATTTGAAAGATATTAATTGGATTGGCGACTTGATGGCTCTTTATTGATGGTATTTAAAAATTTGATGTTTCTTTTTTATCAAGAGTAAGAGAGTTGACCACAGCTAAGATTGGAACCCTACTACGTATAACTGGTCAGGTTGTACGCACCCACCCTGTACATCCCGAGCTTGTCAGTGGCACATTTATGTGTCTGGAGTGTAGAACTATTATCAAAGATGTTGAACAACAATTTAAATTCACACAGGTTTGTTTTTATCTTGAACATTATTTGTGTTCATTAAAGTCATAACCAGTGCTATTTTAATATCCTTATTAGTCATTGAGAGAGGAATGATTTTAAATAAGGATAAAATGGTCAAAAGAATGTTTTCATAATTGCTTATGTGCATGAATTTCAGGGAATAGTTCCAGTTACAGCACAGAAACATCCCTATGGCTATCTTCTATATTTAATTAAATATGAAAAAAATTTCTTACTGTTTTAACAGATTTTGTTAACTTGTGCAATTAGCAGTGTTCTACTGGTCTTGATAATGAAGTAACGGTACATTGTTTGATGTTTAAGGTTTTTGTTAAAAAAACTATGTTATATTTCGTTAAGTGATTTTGTTTTTTACAACAGCCAAGTATATGCAGAAACCCAGTATGCAACAATAGGTCAAAGTTCATGCTAGATGTGAACAAGTCACGATTTGTAGACTTCCAGAAAGTTAGAATACAGGAAACCCAAGCCGAGTTACCTCGAGGAAGCATACCTAGGAGGTAAGTTGTTCCTCTATTTTCAGGTTAATTAGCCTTGGGGGTGGGGGAGCTCTGTGCTGATTGTGAACTTGCTAAATGTCTTTTCTGGATATTTTCCTGTCATCTTCCTAGTGGTAGTCATACCAGAAGTTTATTTGTTAAAACTGACTGTATATAATCCTAAAACAAAACTGACTGTACATAATCCTAAAACACTGTGTAATTAATATTGATGTTTGTGTGTGGATTTAGTTTAATCTTTACATTTGCATAATAAGATACTTAAAATTTACAGGTTAAGTAGGAAGCTTAAACAGCTTTTTTGGAAACTCTCTTTCCATAAGTGTTAACTGTGTATGGATTTCATTGACATTGCAGTGTCAAGGTCTTGATTCTGTGTTGATTGCCATTTACTATTGTCAGTGTAGAGGTATTAATTGTGTGTTGATTTACTATTGGCTGTGTAGAGGTATTAATTGTGTGTTGATTTATTATTGCAGTGTAGAGGTATTAATTGTGTGTTGATTTACTATTGCAGTGTAGAGGTATTAATTGTGTGTTGATTTACAATTGCAGTGTACAGGTATTAATTGTGTGTTGATTTACTATTGCAGTGTAGAGGTATTAATTGTGTGTTGATTTACAATTGCAGTGTAAAGGTATTAATTGTGTGTTGATTTACTATTGCAGTGTAGAGGTATTAATTGTGTGTTGATTTACAATTGCAGTGTAGAGGTATTAATTGTGTGTTGATTTACTATTGGCAGTGTAGAGGTATTAATTGTGTGTTGATTTACTATTGGCTGTGTAGAGGTATTAATTGTGTGTTGATTTACAATTGCAGTGTAGAGGTATTAATTGTGTGTTGATTTACAATTGCAGTGTAGAGGTATTAATTGTGTGTTGACTTACTATTGGCAGTGTAGAGGTATTAATTGTGTGTTGATTTACTATTGGCTGTGTAGAGGTATTAATTGTGTGTTGATTTACAATTGCAGTGTAGAGGTATTAATTTTGTGTTGATTTACTATTGGCTGTGTAGAGGTATTAATTGTGTGTTGATTTACAATTGCAGTGTACAGGTATTAATTGTGTGTTGATTTACTATTGGCTGTGTAGAGGTATTAATTGTGTGTTGATTTACTATTGCAGTGTAGAGGTATTAATTGTGTGTTGATTTACTATTGCAGTGTAGAGGTATTAATTGTGTGTTGATTTACAATTGCAGTGTAGAGGTATTAATTGTGTGTTGATTTACTATTGGCAGTGTAGAGGTATAAATTGTGTGTTGATTTACTATTGCAGTGTAGAGGCAGTCTGCACGAAAAACTTTTTATGGACAAAGACTTTCAGGCTTGGTCCATTAAAATATCACATAGCCCGAACAAATTTTAGGTAGCCCGAAAATTCATACAAAATTTTTCATAATTTGGCCAGGTTTTCAAATTTATATATATTGTGAAGAAATTGATAAAAAGCTTTGTCAGTTGAATAACATTTATTTCTGATATTCTACACTGAAAGATAATAGATTTCTTTCAACTTCTTGTTGACTCATTTCCATAGGCTCATCTTCATCTATACCAGAATCATAATCCGAGTCGCTGTCTCCGTCAGAACATTCCCCGTGGTTATGATGCTGAAAATATTACGGAAAATAAAGTGAAATTCATTGTTATTAAATAAGAATAAAATTTTTCAAAACAACACAAATGTTTTACTTTTTAATATTATAAGTATATTAAAATTCAAACCTAAGCTAACATGGCAAACTTGTTAAATGGATAGCTTTTCTTTGAAATCGGAACAGTCAATTTATAATTATTATTTAAAGTTTTAAGTGATTTCAGTATCAAAATACAAAATATGGTTAGTCTAGACTGCAGTATAAAATTGAACATGGGTTGTAAAGGTAAAGAGCTGAATTCTGGTTGCTTGTTTTTTTTTTAATAGTAAACAATTAACAACTTCATGTAAAATGTTTCAAAAAGTAGCAATATACCTCTTCAGCATATACTTGTTCTGGAGGAGAACTTTCTAAAGGTTTGTCTGTGTTGATATCAGAATCTTGCTCTTGCTCTATAATACATGCATCTAGATCTGACAAGGTGGGAGGAGTCCCCTCTGGAAGGTTTGGAGGCTCCTGCTCTACAAGAACAGACTCCTCTGTTGGATTATCAGAAAGTAATTCAGACTCTTGCTCCTTTGGGATGGCTGGCTGTTGCTTAAAAGAAATAACAGTTTTATTACTTTTTGTGCCCCCACGTTAGTGGCGGGCATTTAGATTTACCCTTGTCCGTCCGTCCTTCCGTCCGTCCGTCCGTTCACTTTTGTGTCGCACGTAACTCAAAAAGTATTTGACCTAGAGTCATGAAACTTTACAGGAATGTTGATCAGCATGTGTAGTTGTGCACCTGGGTATTTTCGTCTGGATATTTTTAGTATTTTCAGAGTTATTGCCCTTGACTTAGTAAAATTTTGCAATTTTCAACTTGTGTCGCATGTAACTCAATAAATATTTGACCTAGAGTCATGAAACTTTACAGGAATGTTGATCAGCATGTGTAGTTGTGCACCTGGGTATTTTCGTTCGGATATTTTAAGTATTTTCAGAGTTATTGCCCTTGACTTAGTTAAATTTTGCAATTTTCAACTTGTGTCGCATGTAACTCAAAAAGTATTTGACCTAGAGTCATGAAACTTTACAGGAATGTTGATCAGCATGTGTAGTTGTGCACCTGGGTATTTTCGTCTGGATATTTTTAGTATTTTCAGAGTTATTGCCCTTGACTTAGTAAAATTTTGCAATTTTCAACTTGTGTCGCATGTAACTCAAAAAGTATTTGACCTAGAGTCATTAAACTTTACAGGAATGTTGATCAGCATGTGTAGTTGTGCACCTGGGTATTTTCGTTTGGAAATTTTCATTATTTTCAGAGTTATTGCCCTTGACTTAGTAAAATTTTGCAATTTTCAACATGTGTCGCAGGTAACTCAAAAAGTATTTGACCTAGAGTTATGTTACTTTACAGGAATATTGATTAGCATGTGCAGTTGTGCACCAGGTATTTTCGTCTGGATTTATTTAGTATTTTTAGAGTTATTGCCCTTCACTTAGAAAGTTTTTGCAATTTTCAACTTGTGTCGCAAGTTTCTCAAAAAGGATTTGACATAGTCATTTAACCTATAGGCAGGTTGCTCAGCATATTTTAGATTTGCACCTGGGGTTTTGCTTGTGGATTTATCCAGTATTTGTAGAGTAATTTCCCTTGACTTAGTAAAAAGATTGACAGAACAGTGGCGCGGTGGGGGCACCCGTGTCCTATGGACACATTTTCTAGTTTATATGTAAATTTAGAATGTAAATCTAATCATGGATATACTTGTATGTAATTTTATATACTTAATTAAATTGTTCCTCTTATTATCGATACATTATCAAATTTAGCCCTGGCCCAATTGCCCATGGCCAGTGTAAATAAGTTCGGGCCAGTGTAAATTTTACGAAAATTAAGTTAAATATATAGTAGAATTAAAACTGCAATTTGGCCAGTAAATTCAAAATCTTAAAATCATTGACAGTTATTATCAATCAATATTATTTTTTGAAAAAGGAGGTTACCATTTTGGTTGCAATCAAAAATTCCCCCTGTGTGCGCCATTTTGACATTTTAATAACGCGGTATTTGATTGGCTTAAAGTGTCTATGTATTATTTCAATAAGCTTACCCCTCTGGCATTGTGGAAATACCAGCGTCAATACCCCGAAAAAAATCAATATGCTATACCCCTCTCGGCGGTTATAAATAGTATCAACGTATATTGGAAAATCCCGTGTCAATACCTCGAAGAAAATCAATATGTTATATCCCTCCCAGTCATTGTGTTTAAAATGCTATTTATAATCATTTCGGTTTCCCAAACAATGCAAGACCGTCGGACTATGTGCCCTGCCTTTTTAGCTATCCCGAATGATTTTTTACTAGACTCGGGCTCGGGCTTTGCGTATTTTTCGCAGACTGTAGAGGTATTAATTGTGTGTTGATTTACTATTGCAGTGTAGAGGTATTAATTGTGTGTTGATTTACTATTGTCAGTGTAGAGGTATTAATTGTGTGTTGATTTACTATTGCAGTGTAGAGGTATTAATTGTGTGTTGATTTACTATTGTAGTGTTGAAGTGGTGTTGAGAGCCGAGGCTGTCGAGATGGCACAAGCAGGAGATAAATGTGACTTTACCGGAACTCTTATTGTTGTACCAGATGTGAGCACTTTATCTACCGCAGGTTGGTCATTAAATGACATTTTAAATGGCTTTAAAAAATAAAAATTGATAAGTGTTGTGTAACATTTATAAGAAGAAACTTTATAAGTGTCCTGATATTAAGCACTAACTGTTGAAGATTTATTTGGAATCACCATGACAGGTGACATCTTGATTTAAAATTGAAGAATTGAGATTCACTTGTGCTCAACATAATTTTTTATGCTCCCCGAAAAATTCGGGAGAGCATATAGACGTCAGGCTGTCCGTCCGTTAGTCCGTACGTATGGATTTTACTACTATGTCACAGAAATGATCACCATATTAAGACAACGTGTCGCCCGCAGCATTTGGGTTGCTACCTTGCAACAAAATCATGTCCGGCCTATAACTTCGTTATTTGAAGTCGGATTTTACCACGTTTCACAGAAATGATCACCATATTGTGACGTGTCGCCAGCAGCATTTGGGTTGCTACCTTAAAGGTCAAGATCACAGCATGACCTTGCAGCAAAATCGTATCCGGCCCATAACTTCGTTATTTGAGGTCGGATTTTACAACTATTTCACAGAAAAGATCACCAAATCGAGACGATGTGTCGCGGGCAAGTTGGTAGTTAGATCTCATTGAGTAGATGTGCAGTGCAAAGAACAGTAACTCTTCCTAGCCTAAGTTTGGAATTATCTCATTTTGAACTTTGTCTGGGACACAACTCTCAAAACTATAAAAGATATAGTTTTCTGTGTCCAAAACCTACCCGGTTCAACCGACTCTTGTTTGGAAAGTCTGACAAAAGGAAATAGCATCTGAATAAAATCAAAGCTGTTTACTTACATCAAACATTTTGAATCGGTGTGGTGGTTAAGTTTTTAGTCCCCTACCGGTTTACCGGAGGGGACTTTAGGTTTACCCTCCGTCCGTCTGTCTGTCCGTCAGTCCGTCCGTCCACAAAACTTGATCCCGCGATAATGCAAAAAGTACTTTTTCTTTTCTTCCTATGTTGAAAATTCTGGTTGCTATGGCAACAAATAGAATGAAAATATGGCAAATTTTACACATAACCTGGATCCCGAGATAACGCAAAAAGTACTGAAAATATTTTTATCAAACTTGATATATAGATAGATGGCAGTATGGAGATTATGCACATCTTTTTCTTTTTTTCCTATGCTGAAAATTCTGGTTGCTATGGCAACAAATAGACTGAAAATATGGCAAATTTTACACATAACCTGGATCCAGTGATAACACAAAAAGTACTGAAAATATTTTTATGAAACTTGACATATTGGTAGACGGCAGTATGGAAATTATGCACATCCTTTCCTTATCTTCCTATGTTAAAAATTCTGATTGCTATGGCAACAAATAGACTGAATTTCAAGATTTCTGATTCTAGTTTAAAGTTTTTTCACTATAAGTTCTTTATTTCTTAAGGTATTTTCTTCAAACTTTAAATATAAGTTGCTAGTCATCAACCACATCATATGTGACAAGGTTTACAACTCTAGCACAAAATTTATCAGAATTATCTCCCTTGAACTTAAAATTTTCATGAAAAAAACATTGTTTTTTTTAATAACTTCTTTTTTTTCTGAATGTATCTACTTCAAACTTCATATAAATGTTTCTTATTATCACTCAACATTTGTGAGAAAGTTCAATTCTCTAGCAAGACTATTTCCAGAATTATGCCCCTTTTGAACTTAGACTTTTTTTTGAGAAATTGGTAATTTTTACTCCAACTTCTTCAATCATGATAGGATTTTCTTCAAACTCCCACATCATAATAATATGACAAGGTTTATAAATCTAGCATCCATATTTCCAGAATTATCTCCTCCTTAAACTTTTAATTTTTCCTATTCGTTCTTTTAACTTTCATTTACTTCAAATTCAAAATAAACATTCATTATTCATACCTTCATTACTAATTGTTCATTGTTACACTCACATCATGTTTGACATCGTTATCTCCTTTTTAAAAATTTTGCTTTTAAAAATGTTTATTTTGATAACAGGGATGTTTAAAAAATAACTTTAGAGTGTCCTTCAGTCCGTCTGTCTGTCTGTACATAAAAACTGTTTCCTGTGATCACTTTTAAAGAACTTTTTTCAACAAATTTACTTAAAATAGAAACATAAGTGAATGGCCAATGGCCCTTCAGAATGTTGCTTGGGCTCTTACCGTTAGGGACTTATGGATTGCTTGCAATACTATGATAATTGCTTGTTCTTCTATGTAAAATGTTGCAGAGGGGATATCTGTTTACTGCAGTCTAGGAAATGAATATTTGTTCTGATATAATTTAAGGTGCTAGAGCCGAGACTTCAGCTAAAGTATCGGCTAACTCAGGATATGAGAATGAAGGTGTACGAGGCCTGAAGGCACTTGGTGTACGAGACTTGAACTACAGAATGGCTTACCTGGCATGTACAGTCACTTCAACAAATGCAAGGGTGAGTCTATGTTATAACTTGAAAAATATATATGAGTTGATGATTTTGGTAATGACTAAAAAATGCCCGATATGGGAGGGATATGGATGGTGTATTGCTTGAATTTTGTGACTATGGAAGTTTATGATGATGGAATTTAAAAGTGTCATGTGAATGAGCTTTTAAATATGTTATACTTTGCGTAGAGGAAAAAACTTAGTCAAAACTGTCAGCCTCTTGTATTTCTTAGGTTTATGCTATACGGCAATTAAAGTTTGGTTCTTTTTCGACATACAACTTTTCAAAGAATTATTCAAAGGCCTCTTATTTCACTACCAAGCTCTTGCTTTGTGGACAACTCACATTTTCCATATTTTAGAGGAAAAAATGCTCTTGCTTTAGGAATGCCGTATTTTACTTGTTAAACTTATTGCCTGTAAATTTCCTGTAAAGTGGCTTTTTGCAGTAACACACAATATAATGGAAGTGAAATTATTGAAACTATTTTCTCACCCTCCCTTATTGTACCATAGTTTGGTGGAAGCTCATTGAAGGAGGAAGAAATGACAGCTGAGAATGTTAAGAAACAGATGACAGATGAAGAATGGCAGAAAGTTTACGAGATGTCCAGAGATAAAAACCTGTATCAGAATCTGTGCTCTAGTCTGTTCCCAACTATACATGGTAATGTTTTATACTCAGTTACATGTTTAACAGGGTTTCTATTATGTTTGAAAGCATATTTTAATATCAAAAAAATACAAAAACAGTCAAAAAATCAACAATATATTGTCTGCTTAGCTTTGCAGTCTAGTTCTGCTCTGCTGATAGCAAATGCAGATAATTTTGGCTCACTCTCAATTAGATATGTTTACATTATTTTACTTTTGTTAATAAATAAAAAATGCTGCTACAAGATCCTGTAGTTAATTTGTTTTAGTTCATTAACAAAAAGTTGTATTAAGTTATTGTTAAGATAGTACATTTTTCTTTACAGGTAATGATGAAATAAAGCGAGGAATTTTGCTGATGTTGTTTGGTGGTGTTCCTAAACAGACGCTAGAACAAACAAAGCTTAGAGGTGATATTAACATCTGTATTGTTGGTGATCCTAGTACTGCGAAGTCGCAGTTCCTAAAACAAGTAGAGGAGTTCAGTCCACGTGCGGTGTACACCAGTGGGAAGGCAAGTACAGCAGCCGGTTTGACAGCGGCTGTTGTTAGGGACGAGGAATCTCACGAGTTTGTGATCGAGGCTGGAGCACTGATGTTGGCTGATAACGGTGTTTGCTGTATTGACGAGTTTGACAAGATGGACCCAAAAGATCAGGTGGCGATTCACGAGGCTATGGAACAACAGACCATCTCTATAACTAAAGCAGGTGTCAGAGTAAGTAGTCTATGATCGTAAACAGATTAAGTACCTCAAAGTAAGTACCTGGGTGTCCATAGTTGAGTGATTATAGTCATTGGCTTCAAACCACTTGTCTCTCACAGCTGTAGTGTAGGTTCAAGCAGCACAAGTGCCCTCGGATTCTATGTGTGAGAAAGCTATCCAGCTAGAGTATGGAATGTTGGTGGTTCTACTCAGGCACCCGTTTGTGCATGTAATGAACAGAGGGACACTTGAGGTGTTGTAGTACCACAGAAAACTAAAATCTAATTGAAAGGTGTTAAAATACCTGCAGACAATAATGGTTGGGGTTCTGACATGAAAAAAGTCTATTTGCTTATCAAAGCTTTATTGTAAAATCAAATTTCAAACTATTCTTGCACCAAAGATTACTAAGGTCATAAATTGTAAAGGAAACAGGTTCAGAAAACCCTAAACAAAGAGAGATTTTGTATTTAATAATCATTCAAAATGAATGCCACCTTTGTATTTTTCAGTGGAGAATACTTGTCACATTTGCTTAAGTTTTTCAAGTTAACCAAAACATAGTTGTGAAATGTATTTTGTGACTGTTTTTGTTTTTCTCAGGCTACATTGAATGCCAGAACATCTATTCTGGCTGCAGCTAATCCTATTGGTGGACGATATGACAGATCAAAGTCACTGAAGCAGAACATCACACTGACAGCACCTATCATGTCTAGATTTGATCTCTTCTTTATTCTTGTAGATGAATGTAATGAAGTAAGTTCTTGTTGATTTCCTCCAGACATTTTTTTCCCCACCTTTCAAGTAGTGTATACAGAATTTATTTAAGTTTGATTGTGTGGAAACTATAAGCTTGTAAACTTACACTAGAGTCCATTCCTGGAACCAACAGGTACTGAGCAATTTGGAAAAAGATTTTTGTTCAAGAAAACAACGGCTTGTCCCTGATATTTCTTGATTGATTGAAAAAATGAACTGGTATTGCAGATTTCTGAAACAATGAAAACAAGTTACAAGTAGTTTCACATTGCATGCTTGTAAATGCCTAAAGAATTTTAGATTTCTTTATATAAATAGAATTTCTGTACAATTTGCCTATTCAGAAAACGGAAAATGATGTTATTAGTTTCTCAAATGATTCATTGAAGGTTATTTGAATCTTCAACATTAGAGATTGAAATTGTTATATTTATTTATATGTCCTTGTAATGGTCCTTTACAGTGATACTAGAACTTGAAACCACTGTCAAAAAAAATAGGAAAAGATAAAGACTTGATTTATTACATTTACAATTGAAGAAGCAGGCAAGAATAATTAAAGACCATTATTCTTCTGTAATAAATGCATCAAATTAGATCTGTGGGTTTTATACAGATTTCAAATGATATGATAAATTATAGAACTATGAGTTAGTGCATTAAGTAATGATGTGAACTATGTTATTTGTAGGTGACAGATTATGCTATTGCCCGGCGTATTGTAGACCTTCACAGTCGCAACGAGGAGTCAGTAGACCGCGTTTACTGTGTGGAGGATATTATGAGGTACCTGATGTTTGCAAGGCAGTTCAAACCCAAGGTAATCGCAAATCTATGGCAGCATTAAGTGTCTGCCGTAAGCCGAATCATTATTATAATTTAAGGATTGATTACAGAGCTTACTGAAGATTATCAACCTTTTATGATGAAAACAACTTTCATTTAGTGCAGAGGCTAATTTGTGTCTCATTCATGAGTTTGAAAATGAAATGCTCATGCCAACTTGATATGGTTTAAGCACGATTAAAACTATTTATTGTATACCTGTGCTGATTTTGCGACCTTGTAAAAATGGTATTGCACAGCCATGCATATATTTTGGCATGATGTCATTCGCCTTGCACAAATGTAGTGTAAAGACGAGCTAAATGTTAGCATGATGCTATAGGCGCGTCAATGAAAATGATTCATTTCGACTTTAAACAGAGGCTTGCATATTACAATATAATTCAACTTTTTCAATTAATTCAGTATTGAACCTTCATTCATTTAATATCCTCTATTTACGATTAGCGTTTCTAGAGTTCTTTAAAATTTTGTGTTTAATGTAATCTTAGTTTTAAAATTTAGAAATAGAAGCATTCAGTAAGGTTATTGTGTTTACTTGCATGAAAAGGAATGAATATATGTAAGCAAGTCAGTAATTATTGATATCTTGTAACAGATCAGTAAGGAAGCGCAGGATTATATGATAGAGGAGTATAAAAGACTTAGACAAAGGGACGGCACTGGGGCAGCAAAGTCTGCATGGAGGATCACAGTACGTCAGCTAGAGAGCATGATCCGATTGTCCGAGGGTATGGCCAGGATGCACTGTCAAGATGAGGTATAATTGTTGTGATGATTTTTTTGGACTGTTAATGCTGAATGTAAAGTTTTGTGATTATAGTTCTCTAGACCTAGTAATGTCATGTTAACAATACTTCTATCAAGATAATTGATAAAATGGAAAGATTTAAATTTTATTGTAAACTCGGCAATCAGAATGATATAAACAATTTTTTATGGGAATCAGTAAAAATACATTAAAATTTACTGAAATTAAGTGGGAAAATTTCCTTCAGTATTAACTTATGATGTAACCGAAAAATTAATTTTGATATTGGATTTAAATTGACTAAAGTGTACCTTATACATTCAGGTTCAGCCTAAGCATGTGAAGGAAGCGTTCCGGTTGTTGAACAAGTCAATTATACGTGTAGAACAACCAGACATTCATCTAGAGGAGGAGGAGGATGAACAAGATAAACAAGATGTCGAGATGGAAGTTGATGAAAGTGAGTCAAATGTTCACATTATTTTATAGCCATATCATCAAATAACCAAATGTATATGGCTAGAGTTTGTTGCTTCCCTTGGATTAAATAAATGCACTATACCCCTGGTTTAACCAGTGCAGTGCAATAGATAAGTTGCTAAACCAAGTACATTAAGAAATATATAATTGCTGGCCTTGGTTGAACCAGACTTGGTTGCTTCCCTTGGTTTGAGAACGAGATATTTTTGAAACTGTTCTATATCACTGAAATGCTTTCAAAGCTCAAAATAAAAATACTTGCAACATTATTCTAGATTTTTATAGAAGGTGACTTTAGTTTTTAATTTAATTTTAGAATTATCATGTAAACTGCAGGTAAGACATGTTTTTAAGAGAATAAATATTGTATATTAATATATTAAGCATTTTTTTCAACTATGAGATAATATAAGATTTATTTGATTTGTTTAGATACTCCACCAGCTACTGATAAGCCCGAGGAGAACCAAGCAGCTGCTGGTCACCCGAAGAAGGGTCTCAAATTGTCATATGATGAGTACAAACAGATGGCTAACCTCATGGTATTGTACATGAGGAAATCAGAGGAAGAATCTGATGGTAAGACACAATTTTTTATGTCCTATTGCTGCAGCCATCTCACCACTGTGGTGATGTTTTGTGTTACATTTTATAAAGGTTTTGCATGTGACTTTGGAATCTTGCAAGCACTAAGATAGGACAGGATGTTTTATGTTCTTTTGCTGCAGCCATCTCATCACTGTGGTGATGTTTTGTGCTACATTTAATAAAGATTTTGCATGTGACTTTGGAATCTTGCAAGAACTAAGATATTAGGGTCATATATTATTGTTCACTGTTCAATACTTGTATCTCAAGCATGGATTCTCTTGGGCGACAAAGTCGGTCTGTTTCATCTGAAGCATTTCTTTACTTGTCCTAATGATAATTATCAAGTAGATTTTGTAAATTATTTCTTTTGTCCGTATAGGCAGTTGGACAGCCTGAACAAGGCTGTCCAATATAGACAATTGATTTGCTGTTTCTTTATTTACTCAATTATGCACACTTGGGAAATGTTTTTGTTTTGTGTGCAAGTTGGGTATCTTTAAGTGTGCTTCATGCTGAACTTTTTGAGTCCTAATTGAATATTGTCGTTTAACATATACCAGTAGATTTTATATCGTTGTAATTTGATTCCTATCTTTCAGAATCTGACACCGCTGGTTTACGTCGCAGTAACCTGATAAGCTGGTACCTTGGTGAGATGGAGAGTGAAATCGAATCCGAGGCGGAGCTCATCGAGAAAAAATCTGTGGTAGAGAAAGTACTAGATCGCCTAGTACATCATGTAAGTTGTTACGTTAAATAAAACCGATATGAAACTATTTCATTTTTAATGAACGTTGTATTAACCAACAAAGGGGATTGCTAGCAAGTTTTGGGACCAGAAGCTAAAGGGATTTATAATTCCTGGTCATTCATTACATGTAAGAAAATTCAGTTCTATTGTTTAGCTGGCATAAAAAGTTGTAGTGAATAAGGACATGAACCTTTTTCATATGTAATGAATTTTGTATGAACAAACAATAAGAGGCTGCTAATAAGTTTGGGGAACAGAAGCTAAAAGAGATGTTATTCCTAGTCATTAATTACATAATTTAAATTATAAGAAAGCTCAATTCTGTTGTTTGATTACATGGCATAACAAAGTTGTACTGAATGGAGTGTGTGCTAGAATTAGCTTGTCCACTCGTACATTTATTATGCTTCAAAGAGCGTCATATTTTAATTGCTCTGTACGTCACAAAAACAATATTAAGAAACTAGTTACTTATATTTTCTTTTCCTTTCATGATAATGCTAAGCAATACTTACGAAACCTTTTTGGGGGCATTTGCTTGACAGTTCTTGTTTTTTTTCCAGGCGAGTATGAATATGAAACTATATAGGTGGTTTGATTTCATGAGATGTGCATGATCTAACAACTATAACATATCTATTGCATAATATTGGATTTCATTATTATATTTGCAGGACCATGTTCTTATTGAGCTAACACAGACTGGACTTGGGAAAAGATTAAAAAAAGATGATGAGAGTTTAATTAAAGAGGATGACCCATTCCTTGTTGTACATCCAAACTATGTTGTGGACTGAGAGACCAAAAAAATGTAGAATTCACAATTCTGTATCTGTTATTACTCCAAAATGAAATTTACAAGATCTGAAACTTACGGTTTGAAATAATATTTCTTTAAACCTTTTGTAACAAAGCATTGATATTTTTTGTCAGCAAAATAGTTTCAAATTACTTTTATAATCATTGATTTATTACATAGATTAATTCTTGTTATAAATCTGTTGGGGGTAAAAAAAGAATTGTGTTGTAGTTGAATAACAAAACAGTGAGGATTTCCTTTAAAGTGCACTCGATCTATAAACTTAGCACAATCGGGTAGGGTATTGCAAGTTGCATTGTTAATTTACTTGCACACCATCTGCAATTATTTAAAAAGATTTTGTACAATATATCAGATTATGATAAATTGGATTATGCTTTGTCTTTTGTAATATATATACAATTTGCCTGTCTAAATTTTTACATATATTTTGTACATGTTCAATATATATGATGATTTTTGATATACATAAATAATCTGAGCTGGTAACGGGACCAATTTTGTACAATGTTCACCAGGATATTTTCAGTATGTGTTCAAAAAATGATGTGTTCACTTGTTACAAATTTTGTTATGTTTAAGAATATGTGTTCAAAACTAATGTGTTCAAAAAACCTTGTTATCTATAAGGGTATGTGTTCAAAGGTGATGTGTTCATCCAACTATTCTTGTTAACTATAAGGGTATGTGTTCAAAAATAATGTGTTAAATTGTAAAAAAAAAATGCTTTTTCTTTGAAAAAAAAAATATGTTTGATATCTTTTTCTTGGTACTCTATACTTCCAGTAATATATTATTGTATAAAACTTTTGTCATTTAAGTCTTTGTATTGTTTTATACAAACTTAACTGTAGAGACTTCTTTTGTTGAAAAATTATTAGAAATGATTTTGAACTTTTTAAGAAGACCCAATTAACTGTAAGTGCTTGTATGTTATAAAATATTTGTTCTGTAAATAAGTCACTATTGAGATAATTAAAAAGAAAGAAAAATAGAAATTTAGAAGAAAAAAATGGATATATTGTTTTCTTGTTTATTACATTGATAACTCGTTCTGATATCTTGAAAGCCCATATCTACCCCTTGAGCTGACATCGGCAGATTACGGGAACAGCTATGATTTAGATTTTGTTTTCCGGTCACAATAGTCAACAGCCAAATTAATTATCTGGCTTGAGGTCTAAAAAGTGTAAGTGTAAGCAGCTTCCCTTACCTTGTTTTCTTTGCATCCGCCATAAAATGGCTGACCCAGTTCCTTCTTTCAGTCATCAGTTAACGTTCATTATCTTAGCAACGGTTACACACATTCAACTCGAATTTGATGTATGGATACGTCGACAGAGATCGAATTTATATGGTTTGATGATTTCTGGCTTATTTTGAAAACATTTTTTTTTTAGTTTCCGTTCACTTCTCCCCAGTAGTTGTACACATTCAACTCAAATTTATCATATGGATATGTCCGGAAAGTGCAGGTCAAGTTCGAATCTGGCCATGGTTTATTAATTTTTGACAGAGTTATCACTCTTGAACTTTGAAAAAAAAAAGAAGAAATTTTCAGATTCCGTATCATCTCCACAATAGTTGTTCACATTCAACTCAAATTTTATATAACATATATCATAGCATATGCAGGTAAAGTTCGAATTTGGTCATAGTTCGATGATTTTTTGAAAAAAAAACCCAAAAAGAATCTGCTTCTGTTCATTATCTCGACAGTCGTACACATTCAACTCTTTGACAAATAGATATATCGTAGGAATAAGCAGGTGTATTTTAAATTTGGTCATGGTTTGATTATGTTGGGACAAAGTTATCCCTTTTAAAGGTTGGAAAAAAGTGAAAATTTCAGTTTCGCACTCGTACTTTTGTGAAAATGTATGCGTGAGGTTGAAATCGCATGTGCAGGTATTTTAACAGAAAATAAGTTAAGTTCGAATTTTTTTTTTGGTCTGATGATTTTTGACAGAGTTATCATTCTTTGACTTAGAAAAAAAAATCAGTTTGTGCTGTAACTTTAGAAGGAATATATGTGTGAGGTTGACATTGCATGTACTGGTGTTTTACCAGAAAACACAGGTCAAGTTCTAATTTTGTCATGGTCAGATCTTTTTGACAGTTATCCCCCTTGAACTTGGAAAAGATTTAAAAATTTACAATTTCTAATCATTCACTACATGCATTTTTCGAACGGTTAAACCCTGAATAGTTTCAGGGCCTTGAACTTCGTATAAACGTGGTTTGTGTTATCATTAAGAAACTTTTGGCTGCATGCGGGGGCATCCGTGGCGTGACCACACATTTCTAGTTAACTTAGATCATATTTACTTTAGATAAAATACCGATTATGTTCTGGTCCCGAAGGCATTTTGATTTTTTAGTGACAACAGGGTGTAATGTCCTAGCATGGGATGAGACTCATGGAACACTTTATGTCGGGATTAAAAATTTGTTCCACAAAAATTGGGGAAAAAATCAAGTTTATATAAGCTTCTAATTTAACTAGCCTGCTGCCGATGTCTGAGAAAACACGTGGAGACAGTTTATTGTCTCATCATTTCCCGCCTTTTCCGCGACAATCTTTCATGCGGAGATGTGTATTTTACTGATAGATCTTGTTTTTGTTTTATTTTGGGTTTTTGCGCTGGACGATTTTCTTCATTACCGAAAATAATAAAATTAAAGCAATTATTTTTTTGTGTAACTTTGCAGTTCATAATTTTCACTAAATCGTTCTTCGAGAGTTTCGGCAGTAATTCAAGTTACATGTTTATAACGAGTATCAATATATTAAGGTACGGATTTTGTTCCTTTCTCATTGGACAAGAACGAAGTTCTCCTTTGCCGTAGACTTAAGGCACATGACTTGGTTAAGTTTCTTGGAAAAGGCATATTTTATACGGTTTAATTTGAATTCTCAAACTTAGACAAGAATCATTTCTTTTTAAAGACACGTTATAGTGCTTTAAAGAGTGAAGAATGTCATTCGATCCATTGCAACGTAGATTCTTATCTTTAAAATATATGAAAACCTATATACGAGTACTTGAATGAAGTTAAATTTATTTTTATTTTGACCTCGAAACATATGTACAAATAACATAATAATAATAAATATATTGATTTTCATATACTTTTAGAAAAAAAACAATAACAACAAAACATGTTGATGGTAAGTATTGAGTGGTCTGGTAGACGGCGAAAGGTTCAAAATGACTTGTAGTATTTAATTTAGGCCAGTCGGAGTTGAACGATTCATTTCAAATCTTTTTTTGACGGCAAACCCAAATATTCAGAATAACATTACAGTTAATGGACATCTTTTTAAATGCGTACAAAGGTTTTCTTTCATTCTCACCTATGCATCACTAGAAAAACTATCAATCTAACTACATTATTGACAGTTGTTTTTTGTTCAATACATGTACATGTATGTATGTAAACTGTGGTTTAAATTGCTGTTGTTTACATGTGATTCATTTGTGTTTTTACAGTATATAAATGAGTAACTTCGATCTATTACTGAGCCCGCCCCCAGTTAGTCCCCACAAAACAACAGGAATTTAGTATGACTTCTTTTTAGTCAACGACTGAGTTGTCATACAAGTTTTAATGCCTTTCTTTTGACCCATGTGATGTATCCTAGCCTTTCCTTTAATGTTACTTTTTCATGACTGTAATTATGCGTAATGTCATTAAAATACAGTGAAATTAAACGAGATCACTTTGATAAACTTTAACGAAAAAAAAAAAAAAAAAAAAAAACAACAGCAACAAAAAACTCGGTACTATTGTCTACATAATTATGCTATAAATGCTACTACATATGCCATAAATGTAGATTTGTATACAGAAATTGTTACTGGTTTGATATTACTCCTTAAATCTCCGTGCTTGGTTAATATCAAGTACCATCAATCATTAAACTTGTCGCTAAACATGGTTTTCACTGAAATTCGGTACCAAGGTTCAATATTAGATAACTTGAAACAGTATATATTGTCTGCGGCAAATAATAAAGTAAGACAAATTACATATCGTAATTATCTCATAAAACTTCATGTTATGTGTCCTTTTTTGCAGCAAAAAAAGTGTTTACAATATCGTCAGTAGATTATCTTATCTAAATTGAATATTTAACAAGTTATTATGTATAACCAAATTGCTAATGATTATAGATAATTATTTCATGCTAATCAGTGAAGCACTGGCTTCCGCTAGTAAGATATAATTTATATCACTACTGTAACTGTCAATCAATTAGTATGAGAAAAAAGGAAAATAAAGAAAAATGGTTCATGCTCTCAAATATTTCTTACATCGAATTGATTTTTGCGTATATATGTAGTATCAAATGCACAACTCCGTGTGTTGTTGTTATTGTGTGTATAACATTTTGTGTATTTCTATATATGTACAAATGTTTGTAGCTATTTTGCCCGTCATATTCATAAGGTGTTTATTTTAAATATATAAATCTTATGTACAGCATATAATATGCAGCAAATGTAAACAAGTTGTAAGAACGCGGTATTTAACTTTTAATGTTTATAATTTGACAAGGAAATGTTGTCAAAATGTCCGTTTATTTTTCAATCGCTGTCATCCATCACCGTACATCATGTTTTAAAACTTCAATTCGGAAGCATTTTTCAAACCCTCTGGCTATTTTTTTACTGACTGACTGAGGTGACAACATAATTGGTCAAATTCTAAATGTTGAATCATTTAATACAAATTTCGAAATTTCAAATTAGTTTGATATTTAATTAGTCGATTACGTGAAATATTTTGCATGTCAAAAATTTTCTCGTAAGAAATCGAGTTGGTATTGCAAATGCATACTGCACAGAACGTACATGTTATTATTAGATAGTGCTCAGACGGTGTTATTATTTATTTCGTTTTCAAGATAAATATTTTCCGGCGTTTTCTTGTTTAAATCTGCAGGAGTTTTACAACGGTGACAGTTCTCTCGCGACTCCAAAAATCTGTATCACTTATGGGAGTGTGTTATTATTAATCACGAGTGGGGAAAAAGCGTTTTTTATGGTCAATTATTCATAGCTGATTAGCCTTTCCCTCATAAGAAACAAAAATAAGCGTCATTTGAACGGTCAAATGATTTAGTACGTGTAAATAATATGGATGTTCCCAGCGTGTGTATTGATACATTCATTACAAGAACGCTGAAACGTAACAAAGGAAGTGACTGAAACTTACATCATAAATTGCCGTTTTTTGACTTCTGCTGTAACAAACATGTCGTCTGCTGGGACTAGATGTTCATCAATGTTTGGAATTATTATATTCATATTATTTTTTGTTGGTAAGTATGAATTATACTTTTGATCGGTAAATGTATTTTTTTTTGCAAACGAACGCGGAAAAAAATATTTATAAAGCGAAAACTGTTAAACAAAAGAAAATATGTATAGTTTGTATGATGACATACATTGTATATTTAAATGAAATAATTTTATTTAACACAACTCTTTAAAAATGTTCATGAGTATGTATGTTTAATTTGTATTTCTTAACTTATTTTTTTTTAATATTATGGCAAACTTCGAATTGAAATATCATTTTATATGTGGTCGGAAATTTACGGATTGTATTAACGATTTAATTACTCGGAAAAGATTATCTCAATTTGCTGTTCCAAGGGTTTTGATAAGAAATTTGTAACAGCATGCTAGAACTACTAAAATACTTCTCCTTTAAACAAATTACAAACTAACCAGTCATATGATAGACAAAATGAATGGAAGGTCAGAAAAACTAATTTCGAAAATGTCAAAAGAAATAAGTACATATGTTACGATTGATGCATCGGTTTGGTAAGTGGTGTATTTTTAGCATTTCTTTGAAATATTATGCGCTTTTCCCCCCGAATTTTCTTTTTTTTGAGTGTTAATGGGACATGTACATGTATCTTTAAGAATCCTCCGAGAAAATATCTTAAATTGCGTATCCTGGAGCAATTACAGTCAAATCTGTCTGGAGAGTTGTTAAAATTATATATGGTCGCTCAGCAAGATTTATTTGCACTAGGAGTTTTTAAGTAGGAAATAAAAGAGCGCTTTTGAGACTTGCATTCTTTATTACAGTCCTGACTTATATTTTTGGTATTAAGCGGCAGTTGAACTGTATTAAAGTGGCTACAGTATATATTCAAAATAAACTCCGAAGAAGAAAAAGTTTATGTCGTGGGATGTCAAAATTTGCAGATAATAGCTAAAAGTGTGCAGTTTGAATGCAAATAAACTAAATACTGTACAGATATAAATATATATCCATAAATATATGCAGGGATTGTTTGACGGCAAAGGTAAAAGTACGGTGTAATTAGTAATAAATCAGGGTGTGGATTTTTATGGGAAAAGTGGCCTTGACCAAAATGCTACACAACAAAAATCGTCTACAACAGGGTCTTTCATATAGAAGATTTAAAGATTTTTTAAAGAAAAAAAAATCAATTTTTGCTCCTGTATTTAATTTTAGCCCTTTTCTTGAACACTTACATAATTTGCGCATAGCAAACTATACCGAGTTAATACGAGACATTTTAATTGTAGCGAGAAGGGTTTACAAAGCGTGTTTCCAGACCATTCTATTTGAAAGACCCTCTCTATTTGTACTTCTTATCACAATCATAAATAGTATGTTTAAAAATCTTATAAAAAAACTTTTCGCTATGTTTATTCAAAACATGACATCTTTCTTTTAGGCAGTTATGCTGATATAAGCTTTGTATTGTCTCGGAACGAGGGAACATGGCAGCAGGCATCAACTTCTTGTAAAAGTATACGTGGTTCCCTCGCCATATTAGACAATGTTCAATTACAACAAGCTTTTGACAGAGATATTCAACCAGCCCCGGGGGAGAGCGTCTGGGTAGGACGCTATATCGGCTATTCACAAACGGTAACCATAGATGGTAAGACACTTAATTAAAGATTTATACGGAGTAAAACCCATAATTGTTATATCAGTATAGACTGCACAGATTTAAAAGATAGTGAAAGGGAATGTATAAAAATAGCTACTTACAAAAAGTGTGGTCTCTTATAGGGGGCGGGGAAATGAGATCTAGCTAATTCATATGAGCCGAATAATGTATTTTTGTAGACGGTCAGCATAGATGTTAAGAGACATGTACATGTATATGTATTTTAGTTGTAATATTGCTAATATTTGTAATTTGAAGAAAAAGTGAAATTAAAGTTATTTAAATTGCTATTGGAAGTGGTGTGTAAAACAATGCACTAAATAAATGCTGAAACACATGGTGAAAGGCAAACTCACGGTAATGCCATCTTTCTAATATGAACTGTATAACATAATTGGGCTTTCATTTAAAGTTAGTACTATTTCTGATTATCATACCGGTTTACGCAGTAATTTGATATATTTTGTTTAAAAGATGATTTTTTATATGTTTAGTCATTCAAGTATAGTTTTGGACTGTCAATTTGACTGTAAAATTTACGCCCCCGGTTATTTAGTCAGAGAACATTTCATCGCCCACGTCTTTCACTGATATTGGTACTATAAAAAGGATAAAATTCTTATCATCTTATAAAAGACAAGGGTGGTGTTGATTGTTCAGCCAAGTACATTATATGATTAGGCCGAATACACAATTTTGTGTTTAGGGCCACAGTTTCAAATTAGTTGTTAATTTTTAGAAATTTAAATCCAGTTTGAAGAAAAAGTATTTCACAGGAAAAGATCGTCGGTAAAAATTTATGGGTTTACGGAATTTCTCCAGGTAGGATTGGGTCGCTCGAACTATTTATGTCCCCTGCTTTAATTTAAACTTAATTTAGAAAATATTTTACAACTTATAAGAAACTATTTATCCAAAGGGCAGCTGTCAAATTTTGTTTATGACGTACGGCTAACCACTATATATCTCCAGGCGTAGATTGAACGGAGTGAATTAAAAACAAATAACCTAATGTGAACTGTCACGATATCTTTACAATGAGCGAAAACAAACACATTGATGTAGTGCCTTTGTAGGAAATTGCATAGACCCGACCAATATTGCCCAGTATACAATAATGACAAAAAAAATATTGTAATTTTCTGAAAGTGTGTAAATTGATGTTTGTTTCCATTTTAGGTTGCTATAGAAACATGAGTCTCGTCGTTAAAAGAAGCAAAATATTGGTGAATAATTATTTAGTCACGTGCCTACGAGAATGTCAGGATACTGCGTACATAGGTTTGCAGGTAAAAAATAATAGAAACATATAAATACAAAAAAATAAATAATGATACTTCAAAGACATCTAAAAAGCATACAGCAATTTTTATAACGACCCAATTATGCGTTCATTAATCGCCACTAATGAGAGATCCAAATAAACACAATACTTAATTACCCAACGACATTGTCCTAATAACATAACAACGGTTTCTTAATCGAGAATTTCTGTTTCTTTCCGTTGTCAGCCGAATATAAATATCGTACAATGTAAACAGTATTTGTATAAAAAACAGGTCAAAATAGGACAAAATAGTTGACAAAAACCCTTACACAAATGAGGTTGACATTTCTGCTTCTTTATCATATTTGTTTTAGGATTTTTTACATATTTTTTCTATATTTAATACAATTGTGCTTGTACTGTTTGTTACTCCTGACCTAATTTTCATATATTACAAATGTCAGTATGAACTATGTCTATTTGTTGGATAAAATCTGAATGAAATTGTTGTTTGGCGTAACTATTAGTCACTTGTTCCCGGCCTACCTGACACGTACCTTTAATTAATAATGGTCTGAAAATTTAAAGAACAAGGTAACAATGTTTCTTTAAAATGTTTGCAGTATATCAAATATATACTCGCAAATTCCTAATAAACACGAAAAATAAATGTTTAATTTTTTTCAAAAGCTTTTTATTTTTGGTGCCATTTTACAGTTTCGAAAACAGTACTCTTGCGCAATAAAGCTGAATCGTCATTTGCTTGTATAGCATTTTGTATGTAATTTACAAATTGCACTTAATTTGTGTATGTACTTTCCCAATTAGAATAATGCAGTTGCTCTCAAAAGAGATATGAATAATTAATTATTAAAGATGGTTGATTAGATATTTACAGCATAGTTTATGTCCCCATTGAATCTTTTGTCTGGCATACTTGTGTAATTTGGGAATATATCGTCGAATATATCGCAGTTGAACCGATAAAATTCGGACTTTGTCTAGCATTGCTTGGTTTTTGTTTTAGGTATATGTTATTAAAAAACGGTACTCCTTTGTAAACAGACTGTATATATCTAGCAAAATCTACATTTATTTGAATAGGGCCAGTTTTGTTACTGCGTTGACAACATTCCGCAACAAGCGGTTTCAGTGCCAGGTGTCTATTGCAGACGACCGTGTCCCGGTGAAACCTTGGATAATTCCGGGTCACAAATGTCCTGGTGCGGAAGTCAAGAACCCCAGTTTAATACGGTTTCAATGTATAGAAGATGTAAGTGGTTTATTCTTTTTTTTTTAATTTTTATTGTCTGTTAATGGGGTAAATAGCGCAATATTGTCAACAGGTATACATTTTGTACTTCCGGTTTCTGTCCTTACGCAAAGGGTCGAAAAGTTGGGTATGTCTGAGCTTCATTTAGGACCCCAAAAGATTGAATAAGAATGAATATATAATACATACAGGAACATAAAATCATTTGTGAACAGATGCATGAGGATACTGTACATGTATATTTGTGCTTGTATTGTGTTGACATATGAATGTCACATGGAATGCTATATCATACCGGCCCGATTGAATACAACTTCACCTTAACAAGTTTAAGGTTCATGATGCCTCATTAATGCTCAAAAACTTATCATTTTTGGAATCTTGTTACAGTTTCTAAAAAAAACATGCTCATTTGCCAAACTCATGAAATATCATTTGCTTCTTTTGCTATGTTTGCAATTATTATAATCATAGTGAATAAGTATTTTGTATGGACGTCAAAATACTAATTTGTTCACAATTTGCTACCTTTACTGCACATTGAGCGCTACTTTCGATCTAACATGCTCTAAATCTATTACATTATTAAACACATGTTTAACATTATAAAAAAATGGAATTCTGAAGCATAATGTGCCTTTAAGGCTTAAGCAATACATCCAACCAGAATCACACCTCATGCACTATTCCCTATATAGTTATTCGAGAATTATTTTGTTTTGCAGTGAAACCAGGAGAAATTCAACTGGATATGAATGCCCCTAATCAAGGAGAATGCATTGCATACAATGCCAAGGCAGACAAATGGCTTCCACTAGATTGCAATCAGCCGAAGTTGTTCACATGCGATAGGTGTAAGTACCTACATCATTGGTAATAATTATTGTAGCCGTTAACTTTTTAAATTCCATGATTTCCACCCTAAGTAGAGAGAAACACAAGATGTTCCTTTGGGCATTATTTTAAATTATTTGACCGAGCATTTTAACTGTTTGATATAATTAATACTGCAATGTTTCTAAAAAAAGCAAGTCAATGTGTATATTTAACGTATACGTATGTAAAATAATATTGCATTGATAATAGATTGTAGTTTCATACTATTAAACTTCCGTCGACGACTGCCTATAAAAGTGGGATAAATAAGCTATACATGTATAATTTTATATCGCATACTAATACACGTATAACAATCCATACTTCATCATTTAATCTGATGTTTTTCGATGATTTTAAGACACGCTACTCGTCACTGAACCATTATTATATTTGGCTGAATTTGATACCATATAATTTATTTGATAAACAATGATGCTTTGCTAAGACATTTTGATCATCATTTCAGTGCAATGCACCGCACCCCCAAACATGTGTGTTCTAGAAAGTAATGCGCTGAACACGTGGTACCAGGCACGCATACAATGCGAAGGAACTACCAGTCGTTTAGCGACCGTGAATCGGACAACCAACAATTACTTCAAACAGAAAGTTATGTTTAACGATCCAGTTTACTGGACCGCTTTTCATAGAAAACAAGTTATCGTTTGGAGTTATGGTAGGTCATATAAATACACTTCCTTTAACTATGTCACAGAGTAACGGAATGAATGGCATGTCCTTTGCTTGGAAACCAACATCCTTTTTCAGGGCTACCTTCTTTTCATGTTGTCTCAGGTTATTGTACATTTAGATTCTCATTGGCCGCCATTCAGTGACCTTCTTTTGGTTCAAAATTAATCTTTGGCTAGTACCCCATGGAATATACATGGAAGTAAATTATCATCACTTTATGTTTCGAAATTAACCCTTTAATGTCAGTACTCGACAACGAAAGCTGAATTTAGTGTAGATGGACGGACCTCATTTCGCATAGACTACAGACACACAAGTCATTATGAATTTGAAAATTAAATTGTTATAGGACCACCGTTTTGTAACTGTTGCATGTATACCCTTATAAAAAGGAAAATTATTGAAGATATCGAATGATCGTTAATACTGAATACTGAGATGTAGTTGCAAACCATTTTTAGCTCGACTATTCGATAAGAATAAGTAGAGCTATTGCAGTCACCCGAGCGTCGGCGTCGGCGTCTGCGTCGGCGTCGGCGTAACCACTTATGTTGAAGTTTTGTAATAGTTCAAATATTTTCAAAGTCCATTGACATATGGCTTTGAAACTGTGCACACTTGTTCACCATCATAACCCAAACCTGTAGACAGGAGGAGGTAACTCTATCAAGCATTTTGACAGAATAATGCCCCTTTTTCGACTTAGAATTTATGTTAAAGTTTTTGTAATAGTTCAAATATTTTCCAAGTCCATTGACATATGGCTTTGAAACTTTGCACACTTGTTCACCATCATTACCCCAACCTGTAAACAGAAGGAGGTAACTGTATCAAGCATTTTTTTTTACTATCAAGCACTAAGAATAGTCGAGCGTTGCTGTCCTACCGACAGCTCTTGTTATGGTACAGTATTCTAAAACACCCTTAGAATTTCTGGCAGTTCATATACTCGCACATATAGTAATCAAACTTCGTATGAGCCTACTACAAATCATCATGGATGGAAGAACTTATAAATACATATATTTCATTACTTTAATTGGGTTTTAAAGGATATGTATCATAAATTTGAAATTTTTATAATGAACTTGCAAATGACACGGAAAATACATGTTTTATCTTTAATCATTTTAGACTCCAGTCCCAAAGACATTGAACAATCAGACAGATGTTTCGCAGCTATAAAACAAAATGGTAAATGGCAACTAGTTGTTGATTGGTGCAAAAAGGCACACAAGTACGCATGCGTACAAGGTAAGTTTATTTTTAGAACGTGAAATAAAAAAACGTTGTTTTTTTGCTCAACATAAGTGATCCAGACTCGAAAGGGAGCCAAATTAGTCCATTGTGTTATGTACGAGTACGTTATTTGTATGCATCCACAAAACCTCGACAACATGCATTATTAAGTATAATCGACTTTACGTATGGCGGTAACAATACTGGCCAATAAAATGGTTAATTTCTGTATACCAGGGTCTATTTGAAAGACCCTGGGTATACACATGGATGCATTCTAAATCAAAGCAGATGATAGGCATTTTGTCATTACTATAAAATTTAATAATTTAGATCGTTTATTGTTCTGTAACAGTGATCTTTGTTTTTTCCAGAAAAACAATCTACGCCTTCACCAACAACCCCGATGTCGACCATATCGCCACAACAAACCACGCCGAGGGTAACACGACCGGCTACACAGCCTACATCTGCGGGATCAACATCTGAAACTCTCCCAACTGTCGATCCATTTGCCACGCCTCTCAGTGTAACGGCATCTGCAGGAAACAATTTCATGCGGCTAACGAATTTAATGTCTATTGTTGTTGTACAGTTTGTTGCATTTTATCTAAATATTCGTTATTTCAACATATTTTGATCCATTAAACTTTTATGTCTCATCTCTTTAGAAGCAAAATATGACCAGTTGTGTATTATATGATAATTTATTTTTGTTAATAGATCTACATGTACTTATATCTAATATAAACATTGTGTACATGACTATTGTATGTGTGTAAATGTTGACAAATGTATATAAAATATGTATATATTGTGCTATATGATCTGTGTTAGATTGCAGATTTCTTGTGTGTCAAAATAAATATAATTTATTGTAACCTTTGTGCTCATTGTTAAAAACCAATCACAAAATAAATCTCGACAGTTCGACAAAATAGGAGTACGAGAAAATCATACAATAAATGCTTATCTCGATTTATTTCCCATAAAGTGCTGGTAAGTTTACATTAGATACGTTTTATTGCAATTCATAATGTTCATGCAGATTCACATTGCTGCATGTATAAAACCTACACCGCGAGAACACGACTGACTGAACTTGCCACCTGAAAACTACCAATTTCCCATAAAAGAACAGCTTATTTAACAAAGGTTTGATTTTGAATTGCGTTGCATTGACTGTATTTACTAACTAGTCTTTACCAGTTACTATATCATATATATGCTGTTCCCCTCATTATATATACTACCGAACAGTAAAACGGTCATACTGCGTAGTATTTATGTTGTATTTATGTTGTATTTAATTACAATGTCAATGAAAACATCATAACTGTATATAACAGTACAACTTTCTTTGATTTATATTATGATTTTATCAATTGGTCAAGCAAAACATACTTTATATAGGGACTTCACTGGGTATTTTGACGTGACGGGACTGGAAATAGTTTTCTGTGATTTGTGTACCAATCAATGTAGGTTTGGACCAACAACTTGTATTTTTGGAAAATGATACCCCACTTTCCCTTTATAAAAATAAAACCACTCAAATCCGGCTATGGATCACACAAAAAATCGATTTTGTATTTAATTCAGAGTATATTTCTTAATTATCCTTAGCACATTTTTTTAAAAGTTCTTTAACTTCATTTTAGTAAGTTTTGAAAGTTTAGGTTTTAGGCCTTTGTACCTAAGCAGAGTGCCTTTAAGTACGTATACATAATCAACACGATTTCATCTGGTAATGGCATATTTTGTATTCTGTTTGCTAAAAATTTCCATGTAAGACAAATAGAAGAGATGCTGTTTATTAATACTGTTGAGAAATAAGGCACAATTTTTGAAGTTATATAGACTAGTATGGAAAGCCATGGCTGTCTATTGTTCTTTTTCAATTTATTTAACCATTTGGATAATATATAAGTTCACTTCGGCTATATGAATTGAAAAACACCTTATTTAACCGGAATCCATTATATTAAACCACACTATATTGAACCATGCCGCTAGTGTATGAAACCAAGGTAGCAATATATAAGTTGATTGTCCCAATATATATATTACTAATCTTTTTTTTATCTAACTAATCAAAGCGTTTGTTCATGTCCTCTACATGTAATTGTATGAAATCATTGTGTTTCATTATCTTTCCATTGACCATTTATGTATTAAGAGCTGATTTTATTCATATTTCTTTGATTTACGCCAGAAATTGTTGATCTTTATTTATTTAATTATCCTTTACAGGCATAAGCAGCCATTCTTACACTGCAGGACCACACGACACTATGTCACAGAGGGAAGGAAACAAACCCATGCAACTACTAATACCAAAGGATCTCATTGTCTGTAAAAATTGTAAAAAAGATACATGTCTCATCCTTTGCTCATTTTGTGGGGGTGGACGGGGATTTATATTTGCCCTTGTTCGTGCGTTCTCAATTGGTGTCAAGCGTAGCTCAAAAAGTATTTGATCTTTTCATGAAATTTTACAGGAATGTTGGTCAGCATATGTAGCTGTGTACCTGGGGTTTGCCTCTTGATATATTCAGTATATATGTAGTGTAATTGCTCTTGAATTAGTAAAAAATTGAAATTTTCAACTCGTGTCGCGCGTAGGTCAAAAAGTATTTGACCTGGAGCCACAAAACTATAGAAATGAGGCTGTGCACATAACTTGTAGAGCAATTGCCTTTGACAATTCCAAAATGTTGTGTCATGTATACCTCTTAAGGTGCTTTATCCGAAATCAACAAACTTTACAGGAATGTTCGTAAGCATGTGAAGCTATCGTAAGCATGTAAAGATTTTGAGTGCGGATTGTATCAGTTTTGTTAGATCTAATTGTCCTTCACTTAGTATAAATTTGCAATTTTTAATTCGCTCAAAATGTATTTGACCTGGAGTCCTAAATGTTTACAGTAATGTTGGTCAGCATGTGCAGTTATGCACTCGCTTGTGGATTTATTCAGTATTTGTCCTTGACTTAGTAAACGATTTGCAATTTTCAAGTTTGGTCGCGCGTAGCCCAAAAAATATTTGACCTAGAGTTAGTATATTGACAAAACAGTGGAGTGTCCTATGCTCCATTTTTGTGTGTAAATGTTAGAAATTACTGTCCATTTTAAAGCCTGTTTAAATGATTAATGTCGCGGAAAACATGGAGTTTGATCAAATATAAGACAAGTAGATGTATTTATATGAAAGCGTGAGATGTCATTACGGAACATGAAAACCTATATGACTAAGAACACAGTGGAATTGCTTGCAAAAAAACTCTTTATGAATACAGCATTTTAAACATTCATTGACTTTACAAATGATACTTGAGAAAAGCAAGTTGAAAACAATTTCTAGATGAAAAGAAAATGTTTGATTTCCGTAACCGGATACAAGTCATATGACTTCTATTTGTTGCTGGTTCTATAAGTCTTATCCGTGATGGATAGAAGATACCGGATATGACTCGAATACATGCATATATTTCATATTTTCTTTAACTAAACGCGACACAACTCATAGATACATGTAACTGAATATACAAAAACTGTCAATTCTATTGGTAATTAAAACAAGAGGGCCATGTTTCAATATGTTAAGTTTTAACTACACACATATAATGAAAAACAACGATCTACCGCTTTTATTTGAACAAACTTGGTAGACACCCATAAGAAGATGTTTCATGCGAAACCTAAAAGCTCTAGCTCATTGGTTTTTTTTTAAAAGAAGATTTTTAAGTTTTTACTATACACATATAGTTAAAACCAATGACACCCCTGGGGCGGGGCCAATTTTGACCCCAGGGCTTTTATTTGAACAAGCTTTGTAGACAATTACTAGAAGATGTTTCATGCTTAATATCTAAACTTTAGCTATTTGGGTTTTTTCAAAGAAGATTTTTAAGTTTTTGCTTTACAAATATAAGGAAAATCAATAACAACCGGGCCGGCCAATTTTGACCCCAGGGCTTTTATTTGAACAAACTTTGTAAACACCGATTAGAACATGTTTCATGCTAAATATCTTAGCTCTAGCTCTTTGGGTTCTTTAAAAGAAGATTATTAAAGTTTTTACTATATGCATATAGGGAAAATAAATGACCCCCCGGGGCAGGGCCAATTTTGACCCCAGGGCTTTTATTTGAACAAACTTTGTAGACAATTACTAGAAGATGTTTCATGCTTAATATCTAAACTTTAGCTATTTGGGTTTTTTCAAAGAAGATTTTTAAGTTTTTGCTATACAAATATAAGAAAAATCAATAACACCCGGGGCAGGCCAATTTTGACCCCAGGGCTTTTATTTGAACAAACTTTGTAAACAGCCATTAGAACATGTTTCATGCTAAATATCTTAGCTCTAGCTCTTTGGGTTCTTTAAAAGAAGATTATTAAAGTTTTTACTATATGCATATAGGGAAAATCAATGACCCCCAGGGGCAGGGCCAATTTTGACCCCAGGGCTTTTATTTGAACAAACTTGGTAGACACCAATTAGAACATGTTTCATGCTAAATATCTTAGCTCTAGCTTTTTGGGTTCTTTAAAAGAAAATTATTAAAGTTTTTACTATATACATATAAGGAAAATCAATGACCCCCTAGGGCGGGGCCAATTTTGACCCCAGGGCTTTTATTTGAACAAACTTGGTAGACACTCATTAGAAGATGTTTCATGCTAAATATCTCAGCTCTAGCTCTTTGGGTTCTTTTAAAGAAGATTTTTTAAGTTTTTACTATATACATATAGGGAAAATCAATGACCCCCTTGGGCGGGGCCAATTTTGACCCCAGGGCTTTTATTTGAACAAACTTGGTAGACACTCATTAAAAGATGTTTCATGCCAAATATCTAAGCTCATGCTCTTAGGGTTTTTTAAAAGAAGATATTTAAAGTTTTCTTTTTCGGTTGCCATGGCAACCAGAGTTCTGCATGGAATTAAATTCTTTGAACAATTTTTAAAGGTGACCACCAAAGGAACATTCCTGTGAAGTTTGGATGAAATTGGCTTAGTGGTTTATGAGGAGATGTCATTTAAAACAAGCAATTATCATAGTATTGCAAGCAATCCATAGGTCCCCTACCGGTAAGAGCCCAAGCAACATTCTGAAAGGCAATTGGCCATTCACTTATGTTTCTATTTTAAGTAAATTTGTTGATAAAGTTCTTTAAAAGAGATCACAGTGAACAGACAGACAAACGGACTGAAGGACAGTCTAAAGTTATTTTCTAAACATCCCTATTATCAAAATATAACATTTTAAAAGCAAAATTTAAAAAAAAAGGAGATAACGATGTCATACATGATGTGAGTGTAACAAAGAACAATTAGTAATGAAGGTATGAATATTTATTTTGAAATTGAAGTAAATGAAAGTTAAAAGAACAAATAGGAAAAATTAAAAGTTTAAGGAGGAGATAATTCTGGAAATATGGATGCTAGATTTATAAACCTTGTCATATTATAATGATGTGGGAGTTTGAAGAAAATTCTATCATGATTGAAGAAGTTGGAGTAAAAATTACCAATTTCTCAAAAAAAAGTCTAAGTTCAAAAGGGGCATAATTCTGGAAATAGTCTTGCTAGAGCATTGAACACTCACAAATGTTGAGTGATAATAAGAAACATTTATATGAAGTTTGAAGTAGATACGTTCAGAAAAAAAGAAGTTATTAAAAAAAACAATGTTTTTTTTTCATGAAAATTTTAAGTTCAAGGGAGGTAATTCTGATAAATTTTGTGCTAGAGTTGTAAACTTTGTCACATATGATGTGGTTGATGACTAGCAACTTATTTTTAAAGTTTGAAGAAAATACCTTAAGAAATAAAGAACTTATAGTGAAAAAACTTAAAAACTAGAATCAGAAATCTTGAAATTCAGTCTACTTGTTGCCATAGCAACCAGAATTTTCAACACAGGAAGATAAGAAAAGGATGTGCATAATTTCCATACTGCCATCTACCCGTATGTCAAGTTTCATAAAAACATTTTCAATACTTTTTGCATTATCACTGGATCCAGGTTATGTGTCAAATCTGCCATATTTTCAGTCTATTTGTTGCCATAGCAACCAGAATTTTCAGCATAGGAAAAAAAGAAAATGATGTGCATAATCTGCATACTGCCATCTATCCATATATCAAGTTTCATAAAAAAACTTTCAGTAATTTTTGAGTTATCGCGGGATCCAGGTTATGTGTAAAATTTGCCATATTTTCAGTCTATTTGTTGCCATAGCAACCAGAATTTTCAACATAGGAAGAAAAGAAAAAGACGTGGATAATCTCCATACTGCCATCTATCCACACAGACATTTGGGGTTTGGAGCTCAAAACGCCTTTAAAATCCAAATAAAATGCATATTTGTCAATCCCAGCACATGTACTGATCATATACATGTATATCAAAAAATCTTAATATATGCCGTTTTGAAAAAAAATCATATTTCAACAACTATAATTATCATAGATGTTGAAATATGAAATTTTTCAAAACAGCTTATATTAAGTTTTTTTGATATATATGATCAGTACATGTGCTGGGCATGTGACAAATATGCATTTTATTTGGATTTTTAAGGCGTTTTGAGCTCCAAACCCCAAATGTCTGTGTCTATCCATATACCAAGTTTCATTAGAATATTTTCAGTACTTTTTGTTTATGGGGGAATCCTTTTGTGGACGGGATGCCCGGAGGACAGACAGAGGGAGGGGGGTAAAAAAAAGTTCCCCCCGGGTAGCCCTTGGGGGGACAAAATAAAAATTTTTAGGGAAAGGTGAAGACGGCGGAAAAAACAAACCCCGGAAAAAAGGTCAAAAAAGCTTACCCTGTCATTTTGTAAAGGGACTTAAAAAAGAGCTGTCACGGGAGACACGAAGTCAAACAATAAAAAAACGGAAAACTTTAAGGGAAAGGAAAAAACTAGGGAAAAAAAAAATCCATTATGTATAAAATTTTAAGTTAAAAAAAAACTTAAATTCCAAATAAAGGGAAAAAATTTAAAAATAGCTTGCGGGAGTTAGGGACCTTGTCAAAACCAACTTTTTGTGTAAGAAAAGAAAATATATTTGAAGTTTAAAAGAAACCCCCTTTAAAATTTGTGAAATAAATAAAAAATAATTTTTAAAGTCTGAAGTAAAAATTATTAAATTTTTTAAGGTATCTTTTAAACTTAAATATATATTTTTATTTTACAAAAAGTTTTGGGGAATTTTTAAATAAAAAGTAAAAAAGGGTTAATTTTTCCCTTAAAAAAAACCCTAAGTTCAAAAAAACAGATAAATTTAAAAAATTGTTCAAAGTTTTTAAAAAATTGCCCCAAAAAAAATGAAAATTGATAAAGGAAAGTTTTGAAGTTTGAGGGTAAAATTTTTAAAAAAAAAAACAAAAACCTTAAACCCGGGTAAATCCCCCCCAAAAAGGTTTCGGAACCACGGGAAAGTGTAAAAAAAATGAAAAAGGGCAAAAAACCCCAAAAATTAAACCCCGGGCTTTTTTTGGGTTTTTAACCCTTGCAGTTCAACCCAAATTAAATTTTTAGCTATTTTTTAAAGGGTTTCATGTTGAAATTTTAAATAGTTTTAAAGTAATGCCCAGGACAAAAGTAAAAAGGTAAAAAAAAAGGGGAATTTATTAAAATGGAAGGCAAATAATGATTTTTAAGGGAAATGTTCCCCCCAAAGGGAAAACCTATTTTCTACAAATTTTCATTTTTGATATCTTTTATAATTTTAGAGTAATGCCCCAAAAAATTTTAAAAATGTAAAATTTTAAAAAAGGGCAATAACCCCAAAAAAGTAGGAAGACGGGTTTTTAAGTTCTGTGCACTCAATTTAAACCCAAATAGGTCAAACTACCCTTAAAAAAATTTTTTTAAATGTTGTTTAATCTCTTATATTTAGATTTATTTTCCGAAAATTTAAAAGGGAAAAAATAAAAAAGGGGGGTAATTAAAAAAAAAAAACAAGGCAGATTAAAATTTTTTTTCACTGAAAACCCCTTAAAAAGGGAGATTTTATTTTCCCTAAAATTTTTATGTTGAATTTTATAATTAAATTATTCCGGAAAAATTTAAAAGTGAAAAATAAAAAAGGGGGGGAAAATTAAAATTTTAGGAAAGGGCAGATTTAGGGGGTTCTTGTCCCGCACCCCTATAAAATGAATTTTTAACAAAAGTTTCTTTGATATTTATATTTTTAGATTTTTTGTCCCAGAAAAATTTTAAAGTAAAAAATAAAAAAAGGGGGGGATAATTAAAAAATTTGGGAAAGGTCCAAATTACTTTTTCTTGTGCATGAAAATACTCAATAAAATTATCTCCCTTTTAACAAATTTCATTTAACCCTTTATTTTTTAAGAATTTTTCCCGGGACAAGTTAAAAGTTTTAAAAAAAAAAAAAGGGGGGAAAATTTTAAAAAAAGGAAAAGGCAAGTACGGTTCTTGTTCACTGCACTTTTACTCAATGAGATCTATCTACCTACAAAGTTTTCATGTTGATATCTCTTAATTACATTAAGAGTTATGTCCCGGAAAAATTTCAAAGTGAAAATAAACAAAGGGGGGTAATATCAAAAATTAGGGCAAGGCAGAGTTTACGGTTCTTGTGCACTGCACACCTACTCAATGAGATCTGAATCTACCTACAAAGTTTCATGTTGATAACCTCTTATACTTTTAGAGTTATGTCCCGGACAAAGTTCAAAGTGTAAAATAAACAAAGGGGGATAATTCAAAAATTAGGCAAGGCAGAGTTACGGTCTTGTGCACTGCACTTCTACTCAATGAGATCTAAATCTACCTACAAAGTTTCATTTGATACCTCTTTATACTTTTAGAGTTATGTCCCGGACAAAGTTCAAAGTGTAAAAATAAACAAAGGGGAATAATTTCAAAAATTAGGCAAGGCAGAGTACGGTTCTTGTGCACTGCACACCTACTCAATGAGATCTATCTAACCCTACAAAGTTCATTTGATACCTCTTGTTGTTTCAAAGTTATGTCCCGGACAAGAAAAGGGGACGGACGGACGGAAAGACGGACGGACGGACGGACAAGGCGGCGACTATATGCTCCCCCGAAATTTTTTCGGGGAGCATAAAAAGTTATAATAAAAAATTACATTTTTCTAGTAAAAAAATCTAAGTTTATGGAGAGATAATTCTTGCAATATTGATGCTAGAGTTATGAACCTTGTCACATAAGATGTGGATGGTGATAACGTAAATATATTTGAAGTATGAAGTTGATCCCTTTAGACATAAATAAGTAATAGTAAAAAAAAAAATATTTTTTATGGAAAATTCTTAGTTCAAAGGGAGATTTATCTAAAAATATTGGTGCTAGAGTTATGAACCTTGTCACATAAGATGGGGATGATGATAACGTAAATATATTTGAAGTATGAGGTTGATCCCTTAAGAAATAAAGAAGAAACAGTAAGAAATAGTATTTTTTGAGGAAAATTCTAAGTTCAAGGGGAGATAAATCTGAAAATATTGGTGCTAGAGTTATGAACCTTGTCACATAAGATGGGGATGATGATAAGGTACATATATTTGAAGTATGAGGTTGATCCCTTAAGAAATAAAGAGGTAACAGTAAAAAATAGTATTTTTTAAGGAAAATTCTAAGTTCAAGGGGAGATAAATCTGAAAATATTGGTGCTAGAGTTATGAACATTGTCACATAAGATGTGGTTGATGATAAGGAACATATATTTGAAGTTTGAAGTTGATACCTTAAGAAATGACAAAGTTATAGTGAAAAATATTTTACTGCACCAAAACTTTAATCTTAAATCTGGACGCGGACGCCGATGCCGGGCGAGTAGGACAGCTTTCCATATACTTCGTATAGTCGAGCTAAAAATATATGACTTCCATTTGTTGCACATTCTTCAGGTCTAAAACTCATTTCCGTGGTGGACAGAAGATACAGAATATAACTCAGCATAAATCAATACATGTATATATTTTATATAAAATTTTCTTTTTCTAAACGCCTAACAGGGTACAAATAATTGAACTTTTTTCTATTCTTAACGCTTGCTCCATCAACAGTTTATTTTTTATTTCGTTATACTTTCGAATATAATAAAGTTATGACTCATCATTGAAATATAAATACATATAAAGACATATTCATTGGCGCAATACTATTTGGATAATAATAGTAATCTTTATTCAAAATAGTGAACAAAAGCAATTTTAAAATTTCGTTTGTTGAGTTATTACATTTCGTCAAAGGTTCTCTAAAAATAAATTAATGGATTTGATTGTGATTGCGAAATGTAATACCCAGCTCATACAACGGAGAGGAACTCTCTCATGGCCCAACCTGATGTTATTAAAAAAAGTTAAAATAACAAGAAAAGAAAGAGAGATACAGAAATATATGTTTATAAAAGTTATTACCCATGTAAAGATACTCATAAATTTCAATTCAGTTACAATTCAACATACATACAATAAACATAACAACAGGTTAACAGTTTATGCTTTAACCCTTTACCTCATATATACGCGAAACAACGCACTTTCGCCAAGAAAATTTTGGACTTGTGAGAGGCTAAAAATGACCCCAGGTCGATCATAATGTAACGTGTAACCAATGCTGAAAAGCCTTTGACTCTATCTCAATCCCTTGAGAAGTTGCAGCACTTTGAAATAAATTTTGATGGAAACAATCGAGGCAAAATAGTGATTTTTGGCAATTTTGAGATGCCCCCTCGTTGCCATGGTAACAGGAAATTAAGGACTGAGCATGTTGTTACAAAGGCAATGGTCCAGTCAACATTTGTGCCAAGTTTGATTAATATTGAAGCATTTTTCATAGTTTCATAGCAGTTTGAACTTGTAACAGCAGGCTTTTCAGTGAAAACGGCCATTTTTCACAATGTGCTCATGGGGGAAAGGGTTAAAGAATCTTGATAACATATCAACACATATTACATATGGGCAAACAAACTGGCGCGGTTTATCAAGACAGGCATTGGATACATGGTTCAAACCTCAGACAGATACAATTTATCATACATACAATAAACATTGACAACAGGTTTATGTATTATAAAGAACATACAGTAGAACTTCGGTAAGTCGAAGTTGGAGGGACTTGCGTAAAAACTTCGACACATCGGGACTTCGACTCATGAATCGGTCTGAATTGCATAACAAAAATTCAACCCGTGGCTAGCCCTAATTATAAGATTTATAACATAACCTATTTCATGTTTTTCTTTCGTTCATTAATTTGATATTTTACATTATAAAATGATAAATGTGACATGTTAACTTTTCACAGCTAATGATTTGGACTCCCTGTTGACATATACAATGAAGTTACAAAAGGCGTAACAATACGAAAGGGCAATAACTAAACCAGCTTATAGTAAATATTTCGCGAGTGATTATCACGCGACACCGGGTCACGGAAGTACTCAAATGATAGTTCTTACTGTTTACATGTTCTTTCAAATACCGCTTGGGCAATTAAAATAGTAGTAATTAAAGCATTTTTTCACACATTTAAACGCATACAAAGGCTGTTTGAACACTCGGCTGTGTAATTTACACCTGTCACTAAAGTTGATCGGAAATCGTCTTCACGGCCAGAAAAGGTGTGAAAATGTCTCGAGATCGAAGGTGTCAAAATAACCGAATAACTTCGACTTATTTATGGTAAATTGTACTAGATTTATTCCATACGGACCACGAAAAAACTTCGACACATCGAAAAACTCGACACATAAAATCTCAACTCATAGATAGGTTTTTATAAGGAATATATAAGGGAAAAAATCGGGACTTTCATTTTACTTCGACACATCGAGAAAAATGACTAATCGAAGTTCGACTCATAGAAGTTCTACTGTATATAAAACCATGTTTGAAAAATAACGCTTGCCAAGAGTTCTTACAAGTCTATGCCAATAATACACGTTTTGAGTTAGGTGTTTTCGAACTTCTGGGGAGTTTACGTTTAACTTGTCGTGTTTTTCCGCCTGAGGTTGGTGTTCTTTTAACTGTTCTAGATCCTTTGGCGGACATCGTTGTGTTTATATTTAATTTTCCACTATCCGATAAGAACATTTTTTCTCTAATGTCCCTACATTCCTGGCTCATGCTTGACCATCGGTCAATGTCTATTTTGTGATGTAGAAACATACTGTCTAATTCGAAGTCACCCATACCGCGAATTGCACGACAACGCTCGATTACCTCCCCTGTCACAATGTCATTTAACAAATTAATGAATTTCGGTAAATCGCTGTGTTTCCATTGTGCTGCTGATTTCAGTAAGTGATTTGCGGACTCACATTTGTTGTTTGTCCACCCGCGCTTAAGTTTTCCTTTGTTTGATGGATCAATCACGAACGTTTTTAAAACGGGTACAAGTTTATCATTGAAATATGGCAGAAATGTTTTACCACCTGCATTGCTATCTAGTGACTGGATTGTTTCTTTCAGACGGTCCAGTCTATAATTGTAGGTGTTGATATCTTCAGTAAACGTCAGGCCGTCATCACCGTAAATGGCCTCGGTTATTTGTTGTCTAACGGGCTTCGAATACCCCACTTGATCTTTCAGATAAGTGTCCGTATTTTGTCGAAGATGTCGGGTACAAAGAGTATGAGTAGATTCAGGAAAACAACGTTCAATTGCGACTTTAAAGGAATTGTCATCATCGGATCCAATAACAAGGTTAATCAATTCGTCCTCAGATAAGTTATCAGCAATATCATGAAAAAATGATGACAGCGTTTTAGTCGATGAATTTGTATGAATGAAAATGGGTCCGAATGTTATTGGATGATGTCCGTTGCTTTCTCGAATGACAGATAAATCTTGATATACGGTTGGCGTAACATGAAAATCCCCCAAATTGTATGTCTTGTCTATACCCAGAACTGTTCTCCCTGTCCCACAAAAACGTTTTATGTCAGTTATTTGTTGATCGTTGCACAGAGTTATAACTGGGTCCTGGAGTCCCTTAATATGCTTAACACTATACACTAGGTCATGTGTCTTCACCATTTCTGCCAGGTTTATAATTTTATTGTCTGCCTTTGACAAAGCATTAGAGGACAGTTTGGTCTGCTGGTATTTAAAATTCCTTAGTTGTGTCGCGTTTCTTTGTTTTGAAAAGTCATCTTTTGTGCTCTTATTCATACCATTCATAACAGTTTTCACAGATTGCGTTTTAAGTTGACCTTTTAACTCACGTATTACACTAGGTTTTGTACGAATGTACGGTTTTTTGTATACAATAGATTTGCCGTGGGGTTTTCTTCCAGGAAATGTTCCTACATACTCCACTATAGCAATGTCTACTGATAATTCTGGCATTGACGACGGTATGTTTTCAATCCAGGTGCATTTCCTTCTAAATTGTTCAAGTCCCTTATCACTAGCACTCAAAGTATTGTATAAGCGTTTGATAATAAGCAGTTCCTCTCCAGACGGTTGGGGCTCTAGAGGTTCATATACTTTCTTTTTCTGTTTCTGTTTTTCAATACAATAAATCCCAGATCTATTTTGAATGGAGATAAGTTTACCTCCCTTATGAATAAACGTGAAAATGGGTGACGTACCATTTGCCCATGACCCACAGTCATCCCAGAATTCCACTCTCTTACCGTTTGACCTCCGTTCATAGTTCAATTTGTTATTAACTACATAATAATGGCCATCTTTTCTTCCTGCGGGAACTTCAGCTAACACTGTGTAAGGCCCACCCATTACTTTAATGAGTTCACCAATTTCCATGAATTTTGTTCCTAATGGACCAGGCTTAAACTTATTTTCACTCAGACTGTCAGAACTTTCATTATGATCACTAGTTGGTTCGACGGAAGAATTATCTGATAAATCATCACTTTCATCCACAAAGTTGTCACAATGTGCACCATCGGCCTCATCCTGTACATGATGAATAGCAACTTTAGTTTTCTGTTTCTCCTTCACGCTCGATCGATTAGTTGAGTTAAATTCCATCCCGTTTCCAGTGCTTTGATCCTCACATTCTTCATTGTCAGCAACATGCTGATGCTTACTCTGAGTTGTAACTGACATGATAAAGAAAATTTATATTTTTTAACAAACATATACATGTATTACATTATATACTTAAGTTAATCATAAATGACTTACTTAGAAATAAATGGCTTAAGATTCCCAGAGTTTAAATGGAAGATGAATTTTAAGGAAAATTATAATTTATTATTGACAGCTTAATGTAAACTGTTTAAACGTGAAATACTTATAGTCAAGACATATACTTTAATTATGATAATGATTAGTACCTTCAGTCTGCTGCTGTATCTCATTTGCGACATTGTAATTCTTCACTATTTCATCAATGACTGACTGATCTGAAAATAAGAGAAAAAAAACAAAAATATATCTAAAGATTTACCTGTTTTTTGTAGTTACATCATACCATATGTATTACACAAATTCCTATATTGATGAACAGCAGTTCAAAATATTACCACTTTATTATAGTTGTAGAGAGATTAAACAATGCAGCCGTCTGGTTTCTAAATCTATTTACTAATGATACTACAGAGAGGTGATGCCAGGTGAATTAAGGCAGGGCTTATTAGCTACTGGCTAATACTAGCTGATCAATAGTGATTCAATATATTACACACAATTTATTTCAAGGTCTCATAGTATATTTATTGAATAAAGAACAACTTGTTGGATATAAAGAGTCAGGATTGTTCAACACAGTTTCATTCTTACATCTGATTAATGATTATAAATAAATTATAATTCTGAATGAATTTGCGTCAAACTACAACAGTTACAACTAAAAAGAAGCTTACAGTTTTGACATGGAAATGAGCAACATATATATTAGTTTATGTATATAGAATAGATCGAAGCAGATATAATATAATTATATACATTAATTGTATACATATTTTTTCTTTTACCATTTTCTTCTACAGCAGATCTGTAAGTTGGCAAATCTACAGTCACTGTTGCAGTTCTTCCATCTGGGAATCTTAAAGTTAAATCTCTCAAACCATTGCTGGCCATATGGTAACTAAAATAAACAAGCAATTATCATAGTATTGCAAGCAATCCATAAGTCCCCTACCGGTAAGAGCCCAAGCAACATTCTGAAGGGCCATTGGCCATTCACTTATGTTTCTATTTTAAGTAAATTTGTTGAAAAAGTTCTTTAAAAGTGATCACAGTGAACAGACAGACAGATGGACTGAAGGATAGTCTAAAGTTATTTTTTAAACATCCCTGTTATCAAAATATAACATTTTAAAAGCAAAATTTAAAAAAAAGAGGAGATAACGATGTCATACATGATGTGAGTGTAACAAAGAACAATTAGTAATGAAGGTATGAATATTGAATATTTATTTTCAAATTGAAGTAAATGAAAGTTAAAAGAACAAATAGGAAAAATTAAAAGTTTAAGGAGGAGATAATTCTGGAAATATGGATGCTAGATTTATAAACCTTGTCATATTATAATGATGTGGGAGTTTGAAGAAAATTCTATCATGATTGAAGAAGTTGGAGTAAAAATTACCAATTTCTCAAAAAAAAAGTCTAAGTTCAAAAGGGGCAATAATTCTGGAAATAGTCTTGCTAGAGTATTGAAACACTCACAAATGTTGAGTGATAATAAGAAACATTTATATGAAGTTTGAAGTAGATACGTTCAGAAAAAAAGAAGTTATTAAAAAAACAATGTTTTTTTTCATGAAAATTTTAAGTTCAAGGGAGGTAATTCTGATAAATTTTGTGCTAGAGTTGTAAACTTTGTCACATATGATGTGGTTGATGACTAGCAACTTAAGTTTGAAGAAAATACCTTAAGAAATAAAGAACTTATAGTGAAAAAACTTAAAAACTAGAATCAGAAATCTTGAAATTCAGTCTATTTGTTGCCATAGCAACCAGAATTTTCAACACAGGAAGATAAGAAAAGGATGTGCATAATTTCCATACTGCCATCTACCCATATGTCAAGTTTCATAAAAATATTTTCAATACTTTTTGCATTATCACTGGATCCAGGTTATGTGTAAAATCTGCCATATTTTCAGTCTATTTGTTGCCATAGCAACCAGAATTTTCCGCATAGGAAAAAAAAGAAAAAGACGTGCATAATCTCCATACTGCCATCTATCCATATATCAAGTTTCATAAAAATATTTTCAGTACTTTTTGTGTTATCGCGGGATCCAGGTTATGTGTAAAATTTGCCATATTTTCAGTCTATTTGTTGCCATAGCAACCAGAATTTTCAACATAGGAAGAAAAGAAAAAGACGTGCATAATTTCCATACTGCCATCTATCCATATACCAAGTTTCATTAAAATATTTTCAGTACTTTTTGTGTTTAGCGGGATCCAGTTTTGTGGACGGATGGACGGACAGACAGACAGACAGACGGAGGGAGGATAAACCTGAAGTCCCCTCCGGTAAACCGGTAGGGGACTAATAAAAACAAAGATTTTTGTCATTGATTCATTTAGGAATAACAATAAATTTAATGCAGAGTATTGGGTCAGCTAAACAAGAGATGTTGGTAGGTACAGCATGCTAGACTATTCTCAGTCTTGATTGTAATACAAGAAACTAGGTAATGTAGAATCTTATAAGATAAACAAGAGCCACACCTGGGCAAACAACACTCAACTTGTTTTACTCTTCTTTTTTAAAAAAAACAACAACAAATAAACAGTTTAAACAAAACTTAGAAAAGAAAATTTAAGAAAAACAAGAGCTGTCGGTAGGACAGCACGCTCGACTTTTCTAAGTGCTTGATAGTAAAAGAGCCTTGATAATGTTAAATTTTTTAAGTTCACAAAAGGGCTAATTTTTTTTTATAAATTCATGTTATAGGCCTTAGAGAGAGTCTAATTATACAGTATTGGCTTGACTATTCGGAAGGTAATGTCACAAGGGTGTTTTATTGAGTATAATAATACTAATTACCTATGAATACATAAATTTGACAGAAAAGGTACAAAGGCTTGTTATTAAGATGTTTTATCAAGTAAATCACTGCTTTATTATTATGAATGCATAAAATTGTCCCAAAAAAGACACAAACCCTTCAGTAGTTATTGAGATAACAGCTTACAAGCAAAACTTTACCATGAATTTCTAAGTTGAAAAAGGGGAGAAAAATCAGCCTAAATGCAAGATAGAATTATGGATCTTTGTCAGTGACCTACAATTATGACCCTAAGTTCATATGTGAAGTTTTAAATAAATATCCTTAATAGTAATTAAGATATGAAAAACTTGCATGTAAACATTAACCAAGATACTAAGTAGAAAAGGGGATATGAATCAGCCTTAATGCTGAGTTATGGAACTTGTCAGTGACATACAATTATGACCCTCCAATTATGACCCTAAGTGCATGTGTAAAGTTTCAAGTAAATATCTTTGAAGACCTTTCACCAAAATTTCTAAGTTTGAAAGGGGCAAATAATTCTGCAAATTTTGCAGGCAGAGTTATGAAATTTTGCAAACTGATGTACATTGTTACTAAAAAAAAGTATTTTAAATTTCAATTGAATATCTCGAGCAATAATTGAGATATTTGACTTTACAAAAAAACTTTAACCAAAATTTCTAAGTTCCAAAGGGGCATAATTATGTCAATATTGTAGGCAGAGTTATCCAACTTGTCAATCTGATGTACCTTGTTACTATAAATAAATATTGTAAGTTTCAATTGAATATCTCAAGCAATAATTGAGATATTTGACTTTACAAAAACTTTAACCAAAATTTCTAAGTTAAAAAGGGGCATAATTCTGTCAATATTGTAGGCAGAGTTATCCAACTTGCCAAATTGATGTACCTTGTTACTATAAATAAGTATTGTAAGTTTCAATTGAATAACTCAAGCAATAATTGAGATATTTGACTTTAAAAAAAACTTTAACCAAAATTTCTAAGTTAAAAAGGGGCATAATTCTGTCAATATTGTAGACAGAGTTATCCAACTTGTCAATCTGATGTACCTTGTTACTATAAATAAGTATTGTAAGTTTCAATTGAATATCTCAAGTAATAATTGAGATATTTGACTTTACAAAAAACTTTAACCAACGCAGACGCGGACGCAGACGCCGGGGCGACTACAATAGCTCTCATATTCTTAAAATAGTCGAGCTAAAAACCCCCAAAGTTTCCCCTCCCTTTTTTAGTAGGTCTATCAAGTCATTCTTAACAGTCAAGGTCATTTGAAGGTAAAGGTCATATCTGAATTATTCAACATGTCTGTTTGGTCACAATTGTTGTTTTGTCAACATATGAATCAAACACATACATAAAAAATATATGAAAACTTAAAATTCAATACTTTGAACTTGACGGTCAAGGTTATTTAAAGCTCAAGGTTAAGGTCTATTCAACCATTTAAAAGTCTTGTACAATTTACAAACGCATATGAAGATAATCTATTGATCACTTACCAAGTTAAGTGGCCAATTATAGCAATAACCTTTGAAAATTCAATAATTTCACATTCAAGGTCAAGGTCATACATGAGTCAAGGCAATGTGAGTTTAATATGTATGAAGGTTCTGACCTAACTAATGTTTTGTTTTAAATATGAAGTAAATTCATTTACAAAAAAAAACACAAAGTAATAGCAAGTTATAGGAAAAACATAAAATTTGATTAATTTGACCTTGATGGTCAGCCAATTAAAGGTCAACGTCACATATAAATCATTTGATGTGCTTGTTTGGTAGGAAGTTGTTTTAACATATCCAACGTTTTATCCGTACAAAAATAAAATTTTGACAATTTAACAGAATTTTAATAATTTGACCTTGATTGTTAAGGTAATTTAAAGCTCAATGTCAATTCAATCTTTTAGAAAGTCTTTTTCAAATGCTTGTTTTGTTCCAGTATAAAGAAAATCAATGTATAATTTACCAAGTTACGGTCAATAATGCCAAAAAAATAATAATAATAAAACTGCCACAAAAAAAGAAGTGAAAATTCAGTAATTTAACCTTCAAGGTCAAGGTCAAAAATGATCTTAAGTAGGTCAATTTGAGCTTGATTTATTGCAAATAAGGTCTTAAACTAAATAATGTTGTGTCAATCCATTAATTAATAACAAAGTATGATCATAGTCAATTACAGCTAAAAAATAATATAGATAAATAAAATTTAAGAATTAAAAAGTCTTTCATGAGTGAACGTGAAGGTATACCAGGTTAACTTGAAAGTATACTGTATCCTTGTGTGCTCAAGTTTGAAAACAATCCGAACCAATACAACAAAGCAATAGCAAAAATCCATTTTACCTATAAGAAGGATGGTCAAGTAAAGAGAAGGGCGGAACTAAAAAAATATATACAAATATTTGAATAAGCAAAACAAGAAAAGCATTGATGCAAAGCATCAAAGGGCGACGCCAAAAGAATTTGATCCAGGTTTGCACCTAAAAACTTCAAAGATTTACTTTATAGGGAG